>NC_084567.2:18315000-18375000 GCF_033978685.3 Nerophis lumbriciformis | reverse complement strand
AATTAAGCATGATGAGTTGACTTGAAACTGTTTAATGTTGCACTTTTTATATGTAGAAGAAAAGTTTTGTCATTTTATTTAATCTGAGCAACAACTTGAGGCAGTTTAATGTTGATTAACGTGGGCAGAATTATTATAGTGTTCCCAATGTTAAAAGGATAAAGCCATTGTTTACAAATTTGGTAAATAAATAACCAAAAAATTTATATTTTGTTGTTTTCTTACTGTATCAAAAATGAACCGAACCGTGACCTCTAAACGGAGGTACGTACCGAACCGAAATTTTTGTGTACCGTTACACCCCTAATATATATATATATATATATATATATATATATATATATATATATATACTGTATATACATACATATGTATGTATATGTATATATATATGTGTGTATGTATATGTATTTTTATATATATATATATATAAATATATATATATATATATATATATATATATATACAACATATACAGCATATATATATATTTATGTATATATATACAGCATATATATATATATATATATATACATATATACAGCATATATATATATATACATATGTGTGTACATTCGGAGCATGATGGATAGGATACAGTATGGTTGGAGTAATTGTGTATTTGTAGTTATATATTTTCAGAGTTTGTTGTTGTGAGTCTCTCGCAGAAACTTCTTTCCTCAGCTCATATTTGTTATCCAATGAGTTTATTTCCAAACGTAGTCGTCGTTTTTTCTTTATTGGTTGCACACAGCTCATTTCGATGAAATATCTGTTTAGCTCCCATTTGCAAATGGACAGTCAGCAATGTGCAGAGCAGGGATGTTGTCGCGCAATTAAAAGCGAAAGGAGACAGATGTGTCCCACTCCCACACTGAACCACAAGTCCAAACAAATGATTTTTTTTTTTTTCTCCAGCGACTGCTTGCTAAACGAGACACTGTTTGCCACCAAAGCTGTCACATCAACAAAATAAACCAAAACCTTGCCAGTGAACTACAACAACACAAATGTTCTGCACTGGCAGCTGCTTTGTTGGCTTTGGTGTATTCTGCTGTCTTTCCAAAAGATGGGTTTGCATTGTTTTAAGGAACTTCAGTCTCTCTTTTTTTTTAAAGTAGAGACTATTCTAACCGGTTTCTTTGCTGATGGAGAGATGTTGAGGGTAGGGCTGGGCGATATGGCCTTTTATCAATATCTCAATATTTTTAGGCCATGTCACGATACACGATAAATATCTGGATATTTTGCCTTAGCCTTGAATTAACACTTGATGCATATAATCACACCAGTATGATGATTCTATGTGTCTACATTAAAACATTCTTGTTCATACTTCATTAATATATGCTAATTTTATACTTTCATGCAGAGAGGGAAATCACAACTAAGTCAATTTACCAAAACTGTATTTATTAAACAGTTATTCAGCAGTGGCACAAACATTCATGTCATTTCCAAAACAGAAAGTGCAAGTGTGGAAGTCTCTCTCTATGGTGGGTTCTCCTGGTGCCGACAGATCTTCTGGGAGCGCAGTGGTCATGTTTGAACAAAGTCTTTTATTGCCACACACAAGTCTCGGCTGCTTTTCAGCAATATATATTCTAGGACTTTTCAGTCCGGCGTGTCTCTGCTTCCTGGCTCTGTGTGTGTGTCTCGCTCCGCTCTCCTGCATGTGTTTCGCTCTGCTCCAACTCCCAACTCCAACCACGTGTCTCGTACCGGCTGCTGCTAATAAGGGCGACAGGTGATTAGATAACAAGCCCCAGCTGGACAATCTACTCACCTGCCGCTGTCTTTGAGGCTGGTCCTTACACACCCCTCTCTGCGGCAGGCCCGCAGACCACGCCCCCCTCCACATACCTCCACCAGCAGACTCAGGCCGGGAAGCCGTCTGGCCGCGCCTACTCGCTCAGCCCTTGTTGAGGGACTCCTTACTTCAGGGGTGTTCACAGTATGGCTTGGGGGCCATTTGTGGTCAACAGCTGGAGTTTTATTGGGACTGCAGCCTATTGTCGAAATTAAATCAAACCAAAAAACAATACAACTCTAAGAAAAAAAGAGCAAAAAATCAATCATTAATCAATTACAACTTACTTATATAGAGCCCTTAACCACAAGGGTCTTGAAGGGCTTCACAAACCACAACCACATACCCCTGATCTGAACCCACATAAGTAAGGAAAAACTTCAAAAGCCCGAACTGGGAAAAAGAAGAAACCCTGGGAAGGGACCACAAATGTGGGATGCCGAGTGGGTACAATTATTGATTGTGAGAAGCCAGACCATCGGGAAGCCCACAGATGGTCGCAGGGGGGATAATCTTCCACACATAAAAGACACAGTATAATGAGAAACTCCTTATGATAATAACTAATAATAACACACAAACCTGACACAAAGTTTTGTCTTTAAATAAAAGTAATGTTTGTTCCTAGTATTTTTTTAAACATTTTTTATACAAAAATAGAAAAAAATCAAAATGGCCGCCGCATGCTTCGATTTTTCAGTATGGAGTCCTTGGTTGGAAACGGTTTGGACACTCCTGCCCAACTTATATAAGTTAATTGTATTTCAATTTGTTTTGAATTATCCATCCATCCATCCATTTTCTACCGCTTGTCTCTTTCGGGGCTACGGGGGGTGCTGGAGCCTATCTTTTCTGGGTTCTAAATGTACTTTATTGTGCACTACTAGGATACTCAAACAATACAGTGTCGCTAATTGCCAGCCGGCAGACAGCACTGACTGGCTGTGTTAACGCTATTGCGAGCATCGGCGCCGAGGAACAAAGCCATGAAAAATACACTCCACACACACACGTTGCAAGTCTCGAGTTGTATGTAGTAATATGTATATATATTTTCCTGGTCTTAAACTAAGCCCCCTTCTTCCCTCTCCCTGATAGAAGTTCAGTTTGGGACTTGCTTTTTTCTCCTCCTCCTCTTCCAACCATGTTTACCATTTTTCTTACCTTTTAGTGGGCGCCGCCCCCTGTGGCGACCCATTAGTCTTCCCTTTATGTCCACCCTGTAACTATAAGTCTGATCTTGGCACTGGAAATGTAATTTTGTAGTACTTTTAAGTGCAATGACAATAAAGTTCCGTCTATCTATTGTCATGATCCGTGGCCCGGATCATGTTTTTGTTTTATTCTGTTAGTTTTGGACTCCCTTAGTTCCTGTTTTGTGCACCCTTGAGTTTGTTTTAGTTACCATGGTTACTTATTATTTTCACCTACCTCTGATTGGTGTTCGGGACGCTCACCTGTTTCCCGAGCACTAATCAGAGGCATTATTTAAGCCTGCCTTTGCCGGTCAGCTGGCCTGGCTTCATTGTTTGCTTCATGCCACAGTTACGTGAGTATTCCTTATCTCTAGTCTGCCAAGTGTTAGCTTTAGCGTCCAGTGCGATCGGCACATTGTCCCTTCGGCTTGTTTTCTGTTTTTGTACTTCTTTGATTTTTGAGGGATAAATCATGTTCCTACCTGCACGCCTTGTCCGGAGTTGTCGTCTGCATCTCGGGAGAACGAGATGCAGACGACAAACTGCGAACCCCCACACTTGACATCTACCACTAATTGCTAGCTTGCAACTAGAGCGCTAATCACTACTTATCTTAAATGCTAACATTAATTTAATGATATTACTATTTATTCATGTCTATATTTTAAACCTGCAAACCAACTACAGTGTTGGATCAGTTTTAATGTGTATTTAAAGTAGTGCTGTCAAAAATAACTTGTGATTAATCACAAAAAAATATCGCATTAGTGTGTGTTTCAGTACTTTTTAAGCACATTCAACAATATCGGGATAATTGTGATTACCTTGCCAATTTTGGTCATGGTCGTCGTGATATGAAATGTTTATATTGTTACAAACCTTTTAAGGGGAACTGTGCTCTTTTTTGGAACTTTGCCTTAAATTCACAATCCTTGACAATGACAGGAATACATATGTTGTCACATTCTAAAGATTAAAAAAAAGCTTGCAAGATGCGGCTAACATTGCAGCTAATAGCAGTCCCCTACGTTAACTTCAAAGCCCTCTAAAACAACTTCACAACCATCCACCAACATTTTATATACACTAAGTGTGTATATATATATATATATATATATATATATATATATATATATATATATAAAATGTAGTAACAGACATGTTTATAACAATATGTAACATGTACAATATTTACCATATTTTGGTCATTTTAAGCATTACTTTCGTGTGTTTTTTAACCATGGTAGACTTGGTAACTGACGACAAAGACAACGAATTTTGGATAAATTGAGATACACAACCTTATCTTTCTGAAGCTGAATATATGGTGGATGAACTGCTGCTTGTAGAAGCTTAGCGCGCACGTTCCAGAAGATGGGGGCCGGTGTTCTGAAAAAATGTGCTGCTCCATAAAAAAATGCAGCGAGTTGTGTAATACGACGGAGTATGCAACGCAAGTAACAGACGGATTTTAAGAAATGTTCAGAAAACGTCTGAATTAGCTACCGGAACAAGTGCTTTTGTAGTTTTTGTTAATATTAAAATGTGAGCTTGTCAAAATACGTTCTGTCACCATACAGCGTAGACAAACAACCAGCCATGCATTTTAGGATAATTTGAGTTTTATACAATTTTTTTCCCTGGTATGTAAAAAATGCTAAAAAAATAACCACATGATACAGTATATACTGTATATGTATATATATATATATATATATATATATATATATATATATATATATATATATATATATATATATGTATAGTAAAATAAATATATATATATATATATATATATATATAGCTAGAATTCATATCAAGAGGGACAGAGACAGTGCATGTGGATCACATGTTACCATGGAGAAAACATGGAGAGACTGGAATGTAATAGAGTGATCTATGTTTGTCTGTTGCCATCTCCTGGTGAATGTTGGCTATAGCGTACTGGGGTTACTTTTTGGTTGGCCAACGATTTACGTGGTGTTGCGCACCTGACGTCAAGTGTGTGAGTCTGTTCTGAAGTCTACAGTAAAGAGACGTACTTCATCCCCTCGCCTGTTTATTGCCTCCAACTCAATATATTACAACAACATTGCTCCATGCGGACCTGGAGGGTCCGCATGGAGCCATGGGAGTTGAAAGTCCGTGTTGCTCGGCGACAGCCCCAAAACATCACTGCTCTCGAGAAGATCTGCATGGAGGAATGGGCCAAAATACATGCTACTGTGTGTGCAAACCTGGTAAAGACCTATAGTAATCTTTTGACCTCTGTTATTGCCAACAAAGGTTATATTACAAAGTATTGAGTTGAATTTTTGTTATTGACCAAATACTTATTTTCCACCATAATTTACAAATAAATTCTTTAAAAATCCTACAATGTGAATTCCTGGATTTTTTTTTCACATTCTGTCTCTCACAGTTGAAGTGTACCTATGATGAAAATTACAGACCTCTGTCATCATTTTAAGTGGGAGAACTTGCACAATTGGTGGCTGACTAAATACTTTTTTGCCCCACTGTATGCTATAGTTATTTTGTTTGAGGAAACCTTTAGCGCTGATGCATTGCATTACCAAATTTTTACGGGTAGCAATCTGGAGTCGAGAGGAGCCAGATGCGGTGGTTCGGGCATCTGGTCAGGATGCCACCCGAACGCCTCCCTAGGAAGGTGTTTCGGGCACGTCCGACCGGTAGGAGGCCACGGGGAAGACCCAGGACACGCTGGGAAGACTATCTCTCCCGGCTGGCCTGGGAACGCCTCGGGATCCCCCGGGAGGAGCTGGACGAAGTGGCTGGGGAGAGGGAAGTCTGGGCCCTGCTTAAGTTGCTGCCCCCGCGACCCGACCTCGGATAAGCGGAAGAAGATGGATGGAATCTGGAGCTTGGTGCCAAATTATGCCGACATAAATGGAGTGCTTCTGCTGCACTGAGTGGCACACAATGTTATTACAGATGGAAATGCTTCTTCTGTCTGGCAAGGAGGATAATGCTAAAATAAACTGCATCACTATGAAAGTCGGGCTTCACGGTGGCAGAGGGGTTAGTGCATCTGCCTCACAATACGAAGGTCCTGAGTAGTCTTGGGTTCAATCCCGGGCTCGGGATCTTTCTGTGTGGAGTTTGCATGTCCTCCCCGTGACTGCGTGGGTTCCCTCCGGGTACTCCGGCTTCCTCCCACTTCCAAAGACATGCACCTGGGGATAAGTTGATTGGCAACACTAAATTGGCCCTAGTGTGTGGATGTGAGTGTGAATGTTGTCTGTCTATCTGTGTTGGCCCTGCGATGAGGTGGCGACTTGTCCAGGGTGTACCCCGCCTTCCGCCCGATTGTAGCTGAGATAGGCTCCAGCGCCCCCCCGCGACCCCAAAGGGAATAAGCGGTAGAAAATGGATGGATGGACTATGAAAGTCTAACTGTGCTAACAAACCCTGCAGTGGTACGAACTTGTTTACCCAAAATTAACTGGAAACAGCTTGAACAAACGGACAACTCTCCATCGAGTGAGTCACTATAACATTGATCATGATACACGCAGCACATCATGCTTGTTTGTACAACTACATACGCCAGGGTTGTCCAAGCTACGCCTGCGGGCCAATTGTGGCCCGCCAGAGTCTTCAGTTTGGCTCACAAGACATCATGAGTTCAATAAAGCATCGCACCATGGAGTGCTTTCAAACTAATTTTAAATACCAGGCAATCTCTCTATGCTACAGATTTTCTGCCATCTTGTAGACAATGTGAGTATATCAGATCAATGACCATTGAAAGTACTTTTAAATAATAGCACAGCATTAACTTAAATGACAAATCCAAACAACCTTCCCTAGTCATGGTGCAAAAAAAGAAGAAGCAGCTAACATAAAGGTCAGCACACATGGTCACACACAACACAACCTGCTCACTGAACATTGTGGATATTTTGAAAAACGTCCAAACACCATAAAAAAATTCAAAATTACACTCATTGATTGATACAACAGTCTCTCCATTTGTATACATGTTTGGCACATTTTAGCTTCTTGATATTTCTGATTGACTACAAAACTTTAAGAAGGTTGTCATAGAAGTAAACAAGGTAGGATTCAAAATTTCACATATTATTAATATCCAAGTATATTAATTATGTATCCATTATATTAATATAACATGTACACACACACACGTGTGTGTGTGTGTGTGTGTATATATATATATATATATATATATATATATATGTATATATATATATATATATATATATGTATATATATATATATATATATATATGTATATATATATATATATATATATATGTATATATATATATATATATATATATATATATATATATATATATATATATATATATATATATATATATATATGTATGTATGTGTGTATATATATATATATATATATATATATTAGTGTTGTCCCGATACCAATATTTTGGTACCGGCAGAGGTGGGACCAAGTCATTACTTTGCAAGTCACAAGTAAGTCTCAAGTCTTTGCCCTCAAGTCTCGAGTCAAGTCCCGAGTCAAGACAGGCAAGTCCGAGTCAAGTCCAAAGTCAAGACTGGAAAGTCTCAAGTCAAGTCCCAAGTCCTGTATTTTGAGTTTCGAGTCCTTTCAAGTCGTTTTAATCACAGACTAATGTATTTACACAGATTGTGTATGCTTTTAAAAAACTGTATTTATTTATTAAAACAAGTGCATTTGAAATTGCAGGGAAAAAGATAGTGGTGACATTGCACTTCAAAATAGCACTATTAACCAGTCATTTTAAACATGTAACTCATTCCTTTACAGAATAAACACATTTGAAAAAACAAGTGCAACTGTACTTATTTGCACAAAAGTGTTAACATTGTATTTCCATGGCATATTGTATTGTAACTAGTTCCACAGCAGTTTCTGTCCTGTTCTTACCTTATCTCATTGATCTCATCTCATACTGTATATGTGTTGATGTGTGCGTACACATGAAAAACATAACAAATATATGAACATAACAATGAACAGAGTTGTACTTTTTAGATGTCAGGGCCCTATGCAATATGTACATATATTCTTAATATAGTATACATTTTAACTGACCTTTATTTGACTATGTTTGTCTTTTTGTAGGTGGCTAAAATACGCGGTGCTGCTGACCGCCGTCTAACGTTACGTTACTGTGTGTGATACATTGACTAACGTAATGTTACTGTGTGTGATACATTGACTAACGTTACGTTACTGTGTGTGATACATTGACTAACGTAACGTTATGTGTAGGTACCTCATGCAACCCTGCTTAAAAAAAAACACTTGACAAAAAGTATGAATAAGGTAGCGAACTGCAGTGGACGCAACATATTGCCGTGTTTGCAATGACGTTATAACCATAGACATCTTATAAGTAGACGCAGCATTGGTTGCTGTGACGGGAGCAATTTGGCCGCCATCTTGAAGTGGTGATGAGGAGCCGGCGAGCAGCCTAAACTGACAGTTGACAGGTAGCATTTTCCTGCTCAATTGAGCGAACTGTTGAAAATAGGACTCGGGGGATTACTTTTCACAAGTAAGATTTAACATTAACGTACTATTGGTTGTATTTTATGAAAATAATATTACCACAGAGTTGAGAAGGAGCAAAGATCTTCAATATTTGTATGTGAAAATCACAAAGAAATCTTCTGGGGGAGGCTGACACCCCTACAGGGGTTTGGTTTACAAACTTTCAGCCCCACCTAAAACAAAATTCACCAGCCGCCACTGATTATGATGCATTCTCATTTTAGGCAATGTATAAGACAACACTTTCTTAACAGTATAATTGTAACCAGGAATAAGTCTTCAAGTAACAATATTCAAATACTAACATTGTTGGGTAAAACAGAATTTGGTTTTATTCTGAATCCAGTGAAACAGATTGGTGGTTTTAGCTGATATAAAGACTTTAAGGTGTTTATATATGTTTATGTTTAAGTATTTGGCAGACGCTTTTATCCAAAGCAACTTACATAAAAAAATACATATAAAACAATCACTGCAAACATTATCATTTAAGGGAAGAATGTAATAGAAAATATCAATACAAAGTGTCAAGACAGAATAAACTCTCTGCTGCTGCAGCAACAGAGATACAGTCTATAGGTCCCTAAGATATATAGATATCTAATGTATTCATACATTGTTTATGTAGGATACACGCATGTATATATAACCTAATCATATTGTTTCTTCAACTTAAAAATAGTTTACCGTTTTTTTCCCCCTTCTCTGGGATTATATTCCCAGTTTTGATCTCGGACGTCTGGTCACTTATAGCGTATAAGAATATTATATTACTGTTAAGCAAACTATGAATAATAAAACACGCCAAAACATGTGTCTGTTATCATAGTTACACGTATGACAAAAAAAGCGCGTGAAAATCAGTGGTATTCAGTGAGGTAAGATGAATTAAATGCGCTGACAGTTCATTGCTCCTGCCAAATGAATTGCACTGAATGGAGCAGATCACCACTCCAAGATGGCGGCCACGCGTCTCGTCTGCGCCAGTAGGCAGTAGCGCTCCATGCTGCGTTTACTTATAAGATGTCTAAGGTTATAACGTTAGCAGTGAGTTTATAGCCTCACTGATTTAACTACACAGAAAATAAAAGTCACGTTACTTAGCCAATAAACGTTATCTTCAGTGTTGGGTTAGTTACTGAAAACCAGTAACTAGTTACAGTTACTAGTTACTTTATTTCAAAAGTAACTCAGTTACTAACTCAGTTACTTATACCAAAAAGTAATGCGTTACTGTGAAAAGTAACTATTTAGTTACTTATTTTTTTCTCCTTTTTTTTAAGACTCCCATTAATGCCCTTTTAGCCTTCGTTTCAGTACTGTTATTGCACTGGAGAATAATACAATGTGTTGATCAACTTGACATGCATTTGCATCACTGAACTCTGCTAAGCAATGTGGTCTACATACAACACACAAAGACAAAGATATGTTTCAAAGGGCCAATTTATTTCAGGCCACAACAAATTGACAAAACTATTTGAAATAGCTGCAACATAACATACACAAGTAACAAACCGCATAATAACAACATAGCTGTAAAGCTGGCTTCACCCAAGGAAGGCACACATGACATACACAAAGCCTAATCAGGCATTTTTTTTCTCTCAAGGAATTGTGAAATAAAATCATGTATTCAGGAGATCAACACTGTAGTAAGACTCTACACATTTCCCCAGTTTTAGTTTAGAGAAAATGAAAGATTGGCCTGGCCCACTAGCATCCCTCTTTATGTTTGTGAACTTTATAGTCTATACATTTAGAGTGATGTGATAATCAAACACTCTAGAAGTCTAGAATGAAATAGTATATAAGAGAATTGACAGTGTGTACCTTCAATGATGAGCAGAGGCAGAGTTTGGAGTGTTTTCTTTAGCTCGCTTTCCATGTTTATGTACTCACTGTCCAGGTACTTGGAACATGTTTTCTGTGCCATTTGTTGTTTGACGCCGGTATCATGCTATTTAGCTGCCAGAAAACGGGTGACTCCACTGTAGAAATAGCCTGCATGTCTTCTAGCACATACGCTGCAATGGCTCTATCAATGTTGTCCTGGCTAGCATTGCCTCCGTTAAAATCCTTAGGTGGAGGTGAAGTGGCATCGGAGTCTGTGTCTCTCTTTACTAGCTTCGTCAAAGCATGTTGCTTATGTGGCGTGGCGTGGCGAAGTTGGGAGAGTGGCCGTGCCAGCAATCTGAGGGTTACTGGTTCAATCCCCACCTTCTACCATCCTAGTCACGTCCGTTGTGTCCTTGAGCAAGACACTTCAACCTTGCTCCTGATGAGTCCTGGTTAGTGCCTTGCATGGCAGCTCCCGCCATCAGTGTGTGAATGTGTGTGTGAATGGGTGAATGTGGAAATAGTGTCAAAGCGCTTTGAGTTCCTGAAAAAGGTAGAAAAGCTATACAAGTATAACCCATTTACATTTATGTAGCTGTTTCAGCAGATTTAAATTGCTGTTTTGGGCAGTATTCCCGGGTGCGGTCACTGTTGCTACTCACTGCTCCCCTCACCTCCCAGGGGGTGATCAAGGGTGATGGGTCAAATGCAGAGAATAATTTCACCACACCTAGTGTGTGTGTGACAATCATTGTCACTTTAACTTTAAGTAGATGGGATCTTTGATCCAAGACACAACTTACATTTAACTAAAATGTTATTTTCTTTGTGCTCGACAAAAGAAAAGTAGTGACAATGTATCCATGTTAAGAACCTCGACTTCTGGCTTCGCCATGATGTCTTTTTAGTTGTTATGAGAGTAGCGTGTGTGTGTGTGTGCGTGTGGCCCTTTAAGAAATGACAGCATGTGAGGTGAGTGACGTCAGTGAGTGAGTGGGCGAGAAAGGTGAGGGAGCGCAACAGTGGATGCGTGCAGGTGCTCTAGCTTGGTGGATGGCTACGTGCAAGACACCAATAAAGTCACAAAATTGCAACAAACCGCCGGCCTCGTCATTCACCCTCGAGTCCGGAGCTGTAAAGACCCACTGCCGGGTAAAGTGAAGGGTGTTAGCCCCGAAGTACATAGGCCCTGGAGGAACGTCTCCCCTGCGCTCCGCTCCTCGGTCGAGATAAGCACGCCTTTTCTTTTCCTTGTGAGACAGAAGGACGACACTTCTTCTGTTTCTAGCTGATACTACATTAAAAAATAACGTAAAATAACGCAGTAACGCATCATGTAGTAACGGTAACTGAGTTACTGGATATAAAAAAATAACGCGTTAGATTACTAGTTACCGCCGAAACTAACGGCGTTACAGTAACGCGTTACTTAGTAACGCGTTAGTCCCAACACTGGTTATCTTACATTCAAAACTTACCCTTCTTTGTGCAACTTCAAATGTCGAACGAAGTTGGAAGTTGTTGCGTCTCCGTCTGTAATATTTGAACTGCGTGATTTGCATATGGCAATTCGTTTTTTGTTGACCAAGTCGTAGTTTTTATTCCCGAACGAAACCAATTTTGGCATAATTGTTTCTCACTGGCACGTTGTTTGACAACTCTTGTTCATTGGTTGTCCTGCAATTTGATTGGATGAATGCTGTGTGAGGAAAACAACGTAGATCTAATTTGATTGGCTGTTGTACTGAGAGCACACCAGCTGACAGGAACAACACGCTGATAAGACACAGACGAAGAAAATTAAGAATACGGAGCGCTCCCAAATAACTTTTTAAGCTTTGGATTTTGGGGAAAGTGGCAAGTCATGTCAAGTCAAAAGGCTCAAGTCCAAGTGAAGTCACAAGTCATTGATGTTAAAGTCTAAGTCGAGTTGCAAGTCTCTTCACATTTTGTCAAGTCGAGTCTAAAGTCATCAAATTCATGACTTGAGTCTGACTCGAGTCCAAGTCATGTGACTCGAGTCCACACCTCTGGGTACCGGTACCAAAAGGTATTTCGATACTTTTCGGTACTTTTCAATACTTTTCTAAATAAAGGGGACAACAAGAAATTGCATTATTGGCTTTATTTTAACAAAAAAATCTTAGGGTACATTAAACATATGTTTTTGCAAGTTTGTCCTTAAATAAAATAGTGAACATACAAGACAACTTGTCTTTTAGTAGTAAGTAGGCAAACAAAGGCTCCTAATTTAGTCTGTATATGCAGTAACATATTGTGTCATTTATCATTCTATTACTTTGTCAAAAGTATTTAGTATTAAGGACCGGTACTTTTTAGAGGCGGTATAGTACAGAATATGATTCAATAGTATCGCGGTACTATACTAATACCGGTATACTGTACAACCCTAATATATATAAATATATATATATATATATACATATATATATATATATATTTGTAACTTTACATGCTGTCAGCAATTTTTTTAGCCCAATGCGACCCCAAGTCAAAAAGTGTACAAACAACACATACTGTAATATGATTGTTAATATTTTTCAGTCAGTACAGATTGGTGTCCTATCGCATTGTGCTGTGCATTACAAACCCAAAAGCCACTCAGCTGCGGACGCAGACGCTAGCTTACCTCTTGCTAGCAGTGTGCATGTCTCTGTTAGCAAGGCGATGTGTTGCTACGCTAAAATAAGCAGTTCCTCCATGTTCGTATTTACAATAACAATGTTGCTACAGCTTGGTTATTTTACACATTTAACGTAGTGTTGTTGACGTTTTTTGGATGCATTTTTGGTGTGGTGTAAAGGCAGAGTCGCTAGCCACCTAGAACCAGCCGATTATTACAAATTAGAATGAAAAAAACCCACATATGTTCTTGTCTCTCAGAAGTATCGTGAACGATGGGAAAAATTTCAAAAAAGTACAATCCCCCTTTAAGACATGGTTTGTTATTGCTTCCAAAATGTGTCTGCTTCATAAAGCTATCATTAATCTCGTCGTTATCATTAAACATATTGTGTTTGTTTTCTTGTGCAAACCACCAGAACTAAGGAGTCTCTCGTTCTTGTGGCTTACCACCAACCTACAGGTTGTTTTGCAGCCCTCTTACGTCACCATTGGACCACAGTAGTGTTGCAATCAGGATCTTTGCCCACTGTCATCAACCCCCACACGGCACCACAGACTGACTTGAAACGTTGCCAAGGCCTATTTGTCTCCCTTCCCTATCGGTCTTCAGTCGCGGAGAATTGCCCGTGTCAAGGAAAGAAATAACCAGTTTTGTCATATTTTAATCAAAACGACTCGGACTGATGATGTATCGTAATGGGCCGGTGCAAACAATGCGCCATTTATCAGTGCACGGCCATCGCAAAAGCGCAAATTGATCGCGTGTTCGGTAACGTGTTTAATCAAGTGTCAGTGTTGATTATCTTTGAGGCAAATAAGACAAGGCTGCAAGAAAGAATGAAACAAATATGTGTTCATGTGCAATATGCAGTATATGTGTGGCTCATTGATAAAATAAATTAAGTCTTTTTTCAAGCCTAAAACGCTTGAATTTGCAGTGGATTTTTCAGAAAAACTGCAACGTTTTGAAGCCTAGTTTTTCCCCAATAGCTTTGAATTGTCTTGTGATTTTATGAGTTTGCCATCAATGTTTTAAATGTTCCTGGTCACCTTGACCTCCAAACGAATATCGTATTGATGCTATACTTCTTTTATACCTCGCAGGCTCAAAAAGTGGCCACAAGATGGCACTGAAAGCACATACTCGGATCTCATCGTCAAATTACTGTCCTGTTTTAATTCATGATGACAAATAATAGAAATAGTTACAATAATAGAAAGTAGTGTTGTCCCGATACCAAAATGTATTTTGGTACTTTTCGGTACTTTTCTAAATAAAGTAGACCACAAAAAATGTCATTATTGTCCTTATTTGAACAAAAAAATTTAGGGTGCATTAAACATATGTTTATTATTGCAATTTAGTCCTTAAATAAAATAGAGAACATACTAGACAACTTGTCTTTTAGTAGTAAGTACACAAACAAAGACTCCTAATCAATCTGCTGACGTATGCAGTAACAAATTGTGTCATTTATCATTCTATTATTTTGTCAACATTATTAAGGACAAGAGGTAGAACATGTATTATTAATCCACTTGTTTATTTACTGTTAATATCTGGTTATTTTCTCTTTTAACATGTTTTATCTACACTTCTGTTAAAATGTAATAATCACTTATTCTTCTGTTGTTTGATACTTTACGTTAGTTTTGAATGATACCACACATTTGGGTATCAATCCGATACCGAGTAGTTACAGGATCATACATTGGTCATATTCAAAGTCCTTATGTGTCCAAGGACATATCCTGAGTTTATAAACATAATATAAATTAAAAAAAAAACGAAAGGAGATTTTGTGATGCTAAAAAATATTGATGTAATTATAGTAGTATCGACTAGATTCACTCCTGTACTAAGTATCATTACAGTGGATGTTAGGTGTAGATCCACCAATGGCATTTGTTTATATTGTAGCGTCCCGGAAGAGTTGGTGCTGCAGGGAATTCTGGGATTTTTTTCTGTAGTGTTTATGTTGGGTTGCAGTGCAAATATTCTCCCAAAATGTGTTTGTCATTGTTATTTAGTGTGGTTTCACTATATGGCACATATTTATGACAGTGTTGATGTTGTTCATACGGCCACCCTTATGTATGGCTGTTGACTAAG
This sequence comes from Nerophis lumbriciformis, assembly GCF_033978685.3. NCBI lineage: Eukaryota > Metazoa > Chordata > Actinopteri > Syngnathiformes > Syngnathidae > Nerophis > Nerophis lumbriciformis. The sequence goes on along the minus strand of NC_084567.2, from coordinate 18,359,848 downwards.
TATGCCCTTCATTTGATTGTGTGTAGTGTGTTCAATGTTAAGGTGATCGTCTTGATGGTTATTGTTCGGACATAATGACATCTTGTCTTGACTTTGTCAACTATAGACCATCTTTAATGCATCCAAAGTTATGAATCCGGTGTGCTGCGGTGTGTAGTGACGCATGATTAGCTATCACTCGGCCTGCAGGGATGATGCCTGAAATAAATGTACTATATTTTCGCCATGGAAACAAGGATTAGTGATTTAGAAGTAGTTACAACACTTATGACTGTGCATAGACATTAACCGCGAGCTTGCTCGCCTTGTCTTAAAGCACCTCTTCCTGAGGATGTTTCAGTGTTATAGCTTCACCTTTATCTTTAGTTATTAAGCCAAAATTAGTCCGTTCTCCCTTTTCTGTCTACACACTGTGATTGTGCACTGCCGGGCATGCTCGTCTGCATAACACGACGACGGTTGGGGGACCGGTGTTTTTTAGAGGCGGTATAGTACCGAATATGATTTATTAGTATCGCGGTACTATACTAATACCAGTATACCGTACAACCCTAATAGAAAGAATAGCCATCAAAGGCTTCCTGCTCTGTCGCCCACAATTTGCAGAGACTTTCTGTGTTGCATTACGTTTGAAAAGTGTTTGTTGATCTAAAACACAGTTGGCAAACTCAAAGAACCATATCTGGCAAGCCTTGTCATTTTATATGACCTGTGGATGCCTGACAATAAAGTATTTGATCTTTTCTCACTAAATGCATTTGTTCTGTTAATTTTCTGTTCATTTATTTATTCTGTTAAAAAAAAACAAAAAAACAACAACATGCAAATTAATATTTTTTTTAAACTTTCAAATGATTCACGATATTTTGCAAACTATAGAGCGCCCTGGTATATAAGCCGACACCCACTAAAAATAAATAGATAAATAAATGTTTTCCATATATTAGCTGCACCGGAATATAAGCTGCAGATATATACGTTGTTAAATGAGTTATTTGCACAGAAATATTTTGTAAATGTTTATTTACATACCTTAACTGTTTCCAAAGGGTGTCTGTGACAAGGCAGTAAAACGGCTGATCAAACAAAGCAGAAGTCATCGCCATGGACCCACTAGCTGCGAAAGCTAGCTCTCCAATCAGCTGAACAGACTCAACAACTCCACGGTGTCGTTTTGGTGAATTCACTGAGGAATTTGTATAACTGAAACAATACGAAAAAATGCCATTTTAAGTTAATAATACTAATGCAGACACTTGTAAAATATATATGCATATTAGCTAATGTAGAAGAATGAGAAACACGGGCATGTCTGGATGACTCGCCTCCATCTTTCCAGTGGTTAGCTCCGCTTGTTACGAAGCTGGCTGTGGCGCGTTCTTTCTGACGTCACTTCCTGTGTGGGGCGCGGTCTTTCTGACTTTACTTCCTCTACGAACTCAGTTTGTAAACGATCAAAGAGTCCATACAAAGCTAAGAGCCGGAGATTCAAGAAATACACGGCGCACTTACCCGTGTAAAAAAATATCCAAGGAGGGGAACCTTAAACGATGGTTTGGTGTGGCTGAAACGTGCTTAGGCTAAATAATTATTCGTTTAAGGGGTTATCCGGCTTAATGTAGACAGGGCCTTAGAAGGTACAGATGACTTTTGTCCAGGCACACCTGTTCACTGCATTTCTACATTTAAGAATAATAAGGTTTCCTAATAGACATTGCTTTGGTTCCACGGAGCCCCACTAGTGTGACAGTCGCCTCTTCAGAACGAGAGTTAAGCCCACAGAGCTAAAGTCCTTCGAGTGACACAAGTTGTTCCGTAGTACATGATGTACTTTATGTACAGCAGCCACTGCCGTACCATTCAGGATTCACATTTGAATTCACAGTTCTCGTCTTAATGACTTTTCACTTTCTTCCCTACTTAAGTATGCGCTGAGTGTTCCACCAAAAAGATTTGATTTAAACCTGCAAAGTTATTGAAAAACTCATTTAATGTCGGATTTGTGGGTCACGTCTCGTCATGTTCTCCCAGTGACGCTGACTCCGACAGTACAGCGAGCCTGTTGCGAGCACTTTGCGTCCATGAAAGATTGCTCGTTGGATTAAAATTGGAGGACAACAGTTGCTCGTTGGCAGACATATGTGGGTGATGTGGCTCTTTGCCGCGGAGCGCTGATAGAAGTACGTGTGACAATAGAAAGATCAGTGTTGCAGATGGTCTGCTAATCCTTTCATGTTGTTTCAGTTCAAAAGGAGCTGATCTTTTGTGAAGAAATACTCAGCCATTTTTAAATTAGACGATTAATAACGAACATTTTGTTCAATTCAACTCGAATGTTATACCAGCATTAAGGCCAAAAACTGGCTAACAACTAGTTAGCTGGCTAATGACAACCTAAACTTTAAGTTCTCTAACTTTTTTGCTAGCATTAAGGCTAAACACTGCCCAACAACTAGTTAGCTGGATAACAACAACCTAAAGTTTAGGTTGACCAATTGTAATTTCTTGCTAGCTTAAAGGCTAGAATCTGGGTAACAACAGTTTACCTGAATAATAACAATTTAAGTTTTAGGTTGTTCAACAAGAAGTTCCTGCTGGCATCAAGGCTATCAACTGTAAACAAATAGTTAGCTAGCTAAAAACAACTGAAAGTGTAAGTGGTCCAACTGGAATTTTCTGCTAGCATTAAGGCTAAAAACTGTCTAACAACTAATTAGCTGGCAAATATCAACCTATACTTCAGGTTGTCTAACTGGAATTTTTGCTAGCATTAGGCTAAAAACTGTCCAACAACTAGTTAGCTGGCTAATAACAACCTAAAGTTTAGGTTGTCCAATTGGAATTTCTTAGTAGCTCAAAGGCTAAAAACTGGGTAACAACTAGTTAGCTGAATAATAACAATTTAAAGTTTAGGTTGTTCAAAAATAAGTTCCTGCTAGCATCGAGGCTAACAACTGTAAACAAATAGTTAGCTGGCTAATAACAACCTATCCATCTAACTAGTTGTTAAGTGGTTCAACTAGAATTGTATGCCAGCATTAAGGCTAAAATTGTGTAACAACTACATAGCTGGCTAATAACAACCTAAACTTTTAAGTTCTCTAACTGGAATTTTTTGCTAGTATTAAGGCTAAAAGCTGTCCAATAACTAGTTAGATGGATTATCACAACCTAAAGTTTAGGTTGTCCTATTGGAATTTATTGCTAGCTTTAAGGCTAAAAACTGGGTAACAACTAGTTAGATGGATAATAACAATTTAAGGTTTAGGTTATTCAACCAGAATTTTCTGCTAGCAGCAAGGCTAACAACTGTAAACAAATAGTTAGCTGGTTAATAACAACTAAAAGTTTAAGTGGTCCAACTGGAATTTTCTGCTAGCATTAGGCTAAAAACTGTCCAACAACTATATACGTATATATATATATATATATATATATATATATATATATATATATATATATATATATATTGCCAATATTTGGCCACCCATCCAAATGATGAGAATCAGGTGTCCTAATCACTTGGCCCGGCCACAGGTGTATACAATCAAGCACTTAGGCATGGAGACTGTTTCTACAAACATTTGTGAAAGAATGGGCCGCTCTCAGGAGCTCAGTGATTTCCAGCGTGGAACTGTCATAGGATGCCACCTGTGCAACAAATCCAGTCGTGAAATTTCCTCGCTCCTAAATATTCCAAAGTCAACTGTTGGCTTTATAATAAGAAAATGGAAGAGTTTGGGAACAACAGCAACTCAGCCACTAAGTGGTAGGCCACGTAAACCGACAGAGAGGGGTCAGCGGATGCTGAAGCGCATAGTGCAAAGAGGTCACCGACTTTCTGCACAGTCAGTTGCTACAGAGCTCCAAACTTCATGTGACCTTCCAATTAGCCCACGTACAGTGCGCAGAGAGCTTCATGCAATGGATTTCCATGGATCAGCAGCTGCATCTAAGCCATACATCACCAAGACCAATGCAAAGCGTGGGATGTAGTGGTGTAAAGCACGTCGCCACTGGACACGTTCTCTGGACTGATGAATTTCAATCTGGCAATCTGATGGACGAGTCTGGGTTTGGAGGTTGCCAGGACATTGGTACATTTCGGACTGCATTGTGCCGAGTGTGAAATTTGGTGGAGGAGGAATTATGGTTTGGGGTTGTTTTTTTGGCACTACAGTAGTTGGTGTGTGTGTGAGACAGTTTGTTGGCACGTTGTGTAATTCGTAAATAAAAACAGAATACAATGAATTGCAAATTCTTTTCAACTTATATTCAATTGAATAGACTGCAAAGACAAGACATTTAATGTTCGAACGGAGAAAAATTTTTTTTTTGCAAATAATCATTAACTTTGAATTTTATGGCAGCAACACATTGCAAACAAGTTGGCACAGGGGCATTTTTACCACTGTGTTACATGGCCTTTCCTTTTAACAACACTCAGTAAACGTTTGGGAACTGAGGAGACCCATTTTTTAAGCTTTTCAGGTGGAATTCTTTCCCATTCTTGCTTGATCTACAGCTTAAGTTGTTCAACAGTCCGGGGGTCTCCGTTGTGGTATTTTAGGCTTCATAATGCACCACACATTTTCAATAGGAGCCAGGTCTGGACTACAGGCAGGCCAGTCTAGTACCCGCACTCTTTTACTATGAAGCCAAGCTGTTGTAACACGTGGCTTGGCATTGTCTTGCTGAAATAAGCAGGGGTGTCCAGGATAACGTTGCTTGGACAGCAACATATGTTGCTCCAAAACCTGTATGTACCTATCAGCATTAATGGTGCCTTCACAGATGTGTAAGTTACCCATGCCTTGGGCACTAATAAACTAATATATTTTAGTTTCTTCAAAATAGCCACCCTTTGCTCTGATTACTTTTTCGCACACTCTTGGGATTCTCTCGATGAGCTTCAAGAGTTAGTCACCTGAAATGGTTTACACTTCACAGGTGTACTTGAAGCTCATCGAGAGAATGCCAAGAGTGTGCAAAGCAGTAATCCGAGTAAATGATGGCTATTTTGAAGAAACTAGAATACAAAACATGTTTTCAGTTATTTCCCCTTTTTTTGTTAAGTACATAACTCCACATGTGTTCATTCATGAAAAAAAATAAAACACATTTAATGAGGAGAAGGTGTGTCCAAACCTTTGGCCTGTACTGTAAATGTTAGTTTGTTACAGTTATCATTTGCAAGTAAACATTGAAGAGTTGCGGCGTCGTGTCACTTTTTACAGCGTGAAGTTTGAGTCATGTGACTTCCAGGCTTGATTTGATTGGTGAAATGGAGTCAAATGTCACTCGTGCTTACGTTGGATTGGTCAAACAGAGTCATGTGACCGAAGTCTCTCCAACTAGCCCAGGGGTCGGCAACCCGCGGCTCTAGAGCCGCATGCGGCTCTTTAGCGCCGCCCTAGTGGCTCTCTGGAGCTTTTTCAAAAATGTATGAAAAATGGAAAAAGTTGAGGGAAAAAAAAAAAAAAAAAGTTTTAATATGGTTTCTGTTGGAGGACAAACATGACACAAACCTCCCTAATTGTTATAAAGCACACTGTTTATATTAAACATGCTTCACTGATTCGAGTATTTGGCGAGCGCCGTTTTGTCCTACTAATTTTGTCAGTCCTTGAACTCACCTTAGTTTGTTTACATGTATATCTTTCTGCGACTTTCTAGGACGTGTTTTATGCCGCTTCTTTTTCTGTCTCATGTTGTCCACCAAACTTTTAACGTTGTGCATGAATCCACAAAGGTGAGTTTTGGAGTTTTGTTGATGTTATTGACTTGTGTGGAGTGCTAATCAGACATATTTAGTCACTGCATGACTGCGAGCTAATCGATGCTAACATGCTATTTAGGCTAGCTATATGTACATATTGCATCATTATGCCTCATTTGTAGCTATATTTGAGGTCATTTAGTTTCCTTTAAGTCATATTAATTCAATTTATATCTCATGACACACTATCTGTATGTAATATGGTTTTTAATTTTTTGCGGCTCCAGACAGATTTGTTTTTGTATTTTTGGTCCAATAAGGCTCTTTCAACATTTTGGGTTGCCGACCCCTGAACTAGCCGAATGAGACGTATTTTGCAAGAAGTAATAAATAGATTATAAGTAAATATAAGGATGGTATAAATCAGCCAATAAACCAAAATTTAAGAAGAAGCTTATCGACTATATATATATATACTTAAATCAATAACGGAGCAGCATCTCTTCATACACCAGTATGTTTTAGCCCTTTCATGGCAGCTATAAGTAACAACTTTACACTATTTTATATTAGAAATGGCAACAGCGGAGGACGAATGTCCCATAACAAGAATATAGAGAGAAAAAAAGAAGCTTATCGACTATATATATATATATATATAGATATATATATATATCTATATATATATATATATGTGTGTGTGTGTGTGTGTGTGTGTGTGTGTGTGTGTGTGTATATATATATACATATATATATATATATATATATATATATATATATATATATATATATATATATATATATATATATATATATATATATATATATATATATATATATGTGTGTGTGTGTGTGTGTGTGTGTGTATATATATATATATATATATATATATATATATATATATATATATATAAATGTGTATATATATATATAATGTGTATACATACATATATATATAATGTGTATATATATATATTATATATATATAATGTGTATATATATATATATATATAATATATATATATAGTCGATAAGCTTTTATAATGTGTATGTATATATATATATATATGTGTGTGTGTGTATATATATATATATATATGTATATGTATTTATATATATATGTATATATATTTGTATATACATACACATTATAAAAGCTTATATATATATATATATTATGTATATATATATATATATATATATATATATATATATATATATATATACATAATATATATATATATATATATATATATATATATATATATACATTATATATATATATAGTTGATAAGCTTATTTTTTTTCTCTATCTTCTTGTTATGGGACATTCGTCATCCGCTGTTGCCATTTCTAATATAAAATAGTGCAAAGTTGTTACTTATAGCTGTCATCAAAGCGCTAATACATACTGGTGTACTGAGTTTACATTATTCACCCAAGGGACTTTAGTTATTAGAGTTCCGGTCGGACTGTTTTTCACGGGACACATTTCCCACGGATGAAGAGATGCTGCTCCGTCATTGATTTAAGTAATGTCTGAATGTCATTAAAACAGTTTGCTCCATCTTTTGACACTTCTTCCACCCTCGACATTGCACACTACACCACTACAACAAAGATGACGGGGAGAAGACGCTGTCGAAGGTGAGCCACGTAAATAAGACCGCCCACAAAATGGCGCATCCTGAAGCGACTGTCAGAAAGCGGCTTGAAGATGATCTGTAAAACATCATCTATGCAACATTTTGACCAAATAACCACCATCACATGTTATGTATACCACAAGGAAGTGTTTTCCATTTAGAAAAATGTTTTAATAATATGACTCCTTTAATGTGCCCCATATTCCGGAGCGCATTATATATGAAAAAAGATCGAAATCAGACCATTCATCGGCGGTGCCCCTTATAATATAGTGTGCCCTATGATCCGGAAAATACGGTATGCCTATTTTTCTCTGTTATCATTAACAACTGGTTAGCGACTCAGCGGTACTGGTTAAAAAATAAACGGAGAACAATAACGCGTCCGCCACAGTTTTATTAGTAAATCATTAGCATGTAACAATGCCGCTCGCCCTGTAATTAAAGAGATTTTAATTTCCAAAGCAGAGGGAAGTGGAAAGATGTCATGCGGCGGTGAGGCAGCGTGTGGCAGCCAGCGACGGGAAGGTGTGCTGAGTAATTGGCCCGTCTCAGCGGTATTCAAGCCACACCTTTCATCTCCGGTTCCTTTAGTGAGCGAGTCATAACAAACCTGGGAGCAGACTGCCGGCCTGAGCCGTTCTCAACATTTAATCCGTTTACCACCTTTCGCTGGATTGTTCGGTGTGTGCAAGTGAGTGTCGTGGTGCAACAATAACTTGTTACACTAAAATTGGAGAGTCGAGGATGAGGGGGGGAACATGCTTCGTTTTAGCAGAACGACAGCATTCATTTCTTTGTATGGTATTGTGATTTTTTTAAGGTAATGTCCACAGATCAGTTGGTCTCAAACTTTTTTTCACAAAATACCACCTCAGAAAACACTTGGCTCTCCAAGCACCACCATGGTGACCAGCATTAATACAGTAGCATACTAGGCTTAAGTAATCATCAGAAAAAAGGGAGAGTTTTTTTGTTGTTTTTTTTTACACACATCATCAACAATGATACTTCATAAACTGTCAGGCGGTGCTTCGTGGGCACGGTGAAGGTTGTAGTGATTTTAAAATGCTGGTGAATGAGGCGGCAGCGTGCAGGAAAAAAAAAAGAGGGTATTTAATTATTAAACAAAGACAAAAAGCGAGAGCAACAGGGAAATGGTCTGACTATGAAGGAAACGAAACGAAATGCTGGAACACAGCAAAAAAAACACTTACAATGAATAATGTCCCGACAAACAAATGGTGTCGCAAGCTGAACTTATATAGTGCTAATTACAAACAGAAAACTGGTGAGGGGAAAAGTGCTCAAAGTCGGGCGTAAAAGGGGAAAGAGGAAAACAGGAAGTGGAAAAAACACAAAATAAGAGCACATGACAGAAACTAAAACTCCACCCATAAATTTACCAAAAAAAACACAATTACCAAAAAATAATAATCAAAATAACTCAAAACAAATAAACCGTACATATATACAGAATTATTTGGTATACCACGAGATGGAGCCCGACTCACTGCCATAGATAGGTGTGCACTTCAGTGTGTTAGCTGGTGAAAACTGAATTGTGACATTGCATGGATTTATGTTTACAAAATCATAATTAACCGAAAATCAGTGATTATTACTCGGGGTGTAGGCTGCTGAAAAGAATCGATTCACATCCGATTCGCAATTCCTATTCAATACTCAATCAATTCATAGTTTTCAAGAATAGATATACCGTAAATTCCGGACTATAAGCCGCTACCTTATTTCTACGTTTTGAACCTTGCGGCTTATAAAACGGTGCGGCTAATTTATGGATTTTTCTTTGCTATAATACAATAGTAAAAACAAAACAAAAAAACAAGCACATACACTGAAAAGGTATGTTATTGTTTGTATTATGGCGCCATCTTTTGGACGGGTTTGCTCACTGCAGGTGTTGCAGTGTCCTTTCATTTAGTCCTTTCAAGTGACCGGAATTAGAAGTGCCGTTCTGTCTTCTAGTCGTCCACCAGAGTTCCTACTCGTATGGATTCTTCATTCATCACTCCAAGCAACGTTTGTAAGTTTTACAATATAACTAAAACAATTTTTACTGACTAAACCGTCCCATGTGTGATGTCTGTAGGAATGTTTTCATGCATATTTGTATGTGTTAACGCAAAGTCATGAAGCTAGCGTCGTTAGCATAAGCTAATATGCTAACAGTGTCTGTGTTAGTATTATTAACTTACAATGGCATTCTTTTTGTATTGGTTCAGTTTCACAAATTCCTCAGTAAATTCACCAAAACGTCACCGTGGAGTTATTGAGTCTGTTTAGTTGCAGCTGCAGCTAGTGGGTCCATGGCGATGACTTCTGTTTTGTTTGATCAGCCGTTTTACTGCCGTGTTACAGACACCATTTGGAAACAATTAAGATTTGTAAATAAACATTTACAAAATATTTCTGTGTGAATAACTCATTTCACAACGTATATATCTGTGGCTTATAGTCCGGTGCGGCTAATATATGGAAACATTCATTTTTTCCTAAACATTTAGTGGGTGCAGCTTGTATCCTGATGAGCTCTAAAGTCCGAAAAATAGAGTACATATATTATTTTCGACCAAAAATTGATTTCTTAAAAAAAAAAAAAAAAAAAAAAAAAAAAATTAAATGTAAGTAATAATGTGGTCAGTCAACCCTTCACAAGAATATCCCCTGATCTAAACCTCCATCCGGGCAAGGAAAAACTAAAAAAACGACAGATGGGGAGAAAAGAAGGCACCCTGAGCGTGGATCGCAGATTTAGGGAACCACTTCCAGGATGACCGGCTGCAATGGATGTCGAGTGGGTGCAATTATTGAACTGTTAAATTAATATTGTTAAATTAATAGATAAAGTGGGAGTCCAGTCTATGGGGAAACCAACTGACTGTCATGTGTGCCTTTCTAATTCGGTCGTCCGCTTCTTTTTTCTTCTCCTTTGCACTAACTTTGTCAGTACCGACGGCTGTAGGGCAGGATTGTGTCGATCTCTGGCTGTGGGCTGTGAACAAGTGCCATCCAACTGGGGGCGGATGGGGCTCGTCACTCAAGTTATGCTCTCAAGTCAGAGCATAACTGGATATATCATAAATCGATAGCTCGAATCTCAAATTACTCGTAAATTGAGATATTCTCAAGCCGAGTTTGCTGCTGTACTCAGGAAGTCGTTGATTGTTCCAGTGTGTTCTTATATTGAGCCCTACAAAGTGTTTATACTCTAAGTATTGTACTTATTACACAACAGCTGTTTGATTACCAAATTTGGAAGTGTTGAAATTGACCTGTAAAAAACACTAATGCTAACTAGTAACAAGTGTATGGCATATCCAATGTAAGTTAGCATCAAGCTAGTGCATTTTTTTAATGCATTTCGCTAGGGGTGTAACGGTACACAAACATTTCGGTTCGGTACGTACCTCGGTTTAGAGGTCACGGTTCGGTTCATTTTCGGTACAGTAAGAAAACAACAAAATATACATTTTTTGGTTATTTATTTACCAAATTTGTAAACAATGGCTTTATCCTTTTAACATTGGGAACACTATAATAATTCTGCCCACGTTAATCAACATTAAACTGCCTCAAGTTGTTGCTCAGATTAAATACATTTACAAAACTTTTCTTCTACATATAAAAAGTGCAACATTAAACAGTTTCAAGTCAACTCATCATGCTTAATTTATTACAGCATTTGGGAAGCCTGTAGTTGATTTTTATTATGTAAATGTTATATTTTTATCAACATGTGATAGCAGGGACCCTGCAATTCAAAACTAGGCTGCTGCATTACTAATGATTAATGTAACTGTAGCTGAAAAAATAGTACAATAGCAATAGGAGAGACTATTCATCCCTGAACACCATGGAGTTCATGTAGGCTTAATGATGCAGTTACATTACTATATCAACTATCAGAGACAGAAACTCTTCATTTAACATAATGTCCTTTTTTGCTGCTTCAACACAGCTCAATCAACACAGAAAAAGGTAAAGTGAAAGGGCTTTGCTGTCCGTAACACACACACACACACACACACACACATACACACACACACACACACACACACACACACACACACACACACACACACACACACACACACACACACACACACACACACACACCACAAAATGAGCTAACGTTACGCTAAAAGCGAATTAGCCTTCACCTCAAGCCAGGACTGTGAGCAAGCTGAGCTGCCTTTTATATTTCTAGAACGTCAACGGGCTCATAGTGATGTTACTAGTAGTTGACTGGGAGGTGTTTATTATCATTTGGGGAGAGTCCGCAGCCTGATGCTTACCTGCTAAACGCTAAGCACTGACTACAAGCGCTCTGAATACGGACTGCTGATTGGCTGTTACCGCTCTGTTTGTAACCAATCAGATGGTTGTGTGGGTGGGACAATGCTGGGTGCTGTGCAGAGTACAGACAGAGGCAGAAGGAAGCGGCTACTTAATATGTTGGAAAACTCGTTCGGTACACCTCCGAACCGAACCGAAACCCCCGTACCGAAACCGTTCAATACAAATACACGCACCGTTACACCCCTACATTTCGCTTATGTAAATATGTCACAGAGATTTTATTTTGCACTTGATGTGAGTTGTATTGGCATATTTTATTTTTGTATGCTACGTTTCTTTCTTTTTTGAAGTGAAGACTCAAATGAAGACAACACGTTGATATAATCCGATACCTGTTTTTTGCTGATATCGGGTCGATATTGGACATTATCTGATCGGGACACCCCTGAATATTACCCACTTGACACACATTTTAGTCATTAAAAGCTCATGTTCATATAAAAAATAAATGAAGAAAAATGCCCTAATTTGGATGCCAAAGCCCAAACTAAGTATAGAAAAATATTGTCTGGAGTACAGAACAGGAATTTTACGTTTAGTGTTGGAGTTTGCATTCTTTATTTGTTGATATTTTTTATTAACAATCTGGAGGGGAATCTCAAGGTTTTGTTTGTATTTATTGGAATTGGTGGCAATTCTAGCCCCTTTTTGGACTTCTTCATCTAAAAGCTTTCAAAATCTCTGACTTTTTTCTACATGGTGTCCTTTATTTATTAAAGCAATTAAATGGGAACTTTTTTTTTTTTTTTTTTTCGAAAACAAGTGATGTATTCTAGTGTGTTGATTGAAAGCTACTTTTCTCTATTTAGTTAGCTACAGATATATTTACTTGAATGGAACATTGCACATTATTTGACATACAATAAATTGAGTACCATGGTTTCCATCTGTAGATTTAAGTCTCTGCTAATGGATCCATCTCATTCTTGGCCTGTGCTCGTGTAAAAAAAGCAATGCGATTTCAATGCATTTTCACTCAGCAGCAGCAGAGGTGACAATAGGCAATGTTGGGAAATACTTTGGAGATGCTCAGCCACGCTCCAAACTTCGTCGCTCTCATTTAGACGGCTCACATTCAATATTTCAATTCAGGCCGATGTTCACCGCCGTCCCTCTTCCTGCTGTCTTTCAGAAAACTCGAGCCTTTATTGGTTTTTGTGAGCAGTGAAAAGGAAAAAAAAAAAAGTCAATAATGCAAACTATCACAAAAAGATGTTCACGACACGACTGACCTGCACTCTTGGCCTACACGGCAGAAGAAAAACGAAGTCATTTTCAATCCCTTATATATATATATATATATATATATATATATATATATATATATATATATATATATATATATATATATATATATATATATATATATATATTATGTATGTATGTATGTATGTATATATATACATATGTGTGTATATATATATATATATGTATATATATGTATATATGTGTGTATATGTATATATATGTATATATGTATGTGTATATATATATATATATATATATATATATATATATATATATATATATATATATATATATATATATATCCAAGTTGAAATACGAATTAGAACAGGCATCCCCAAATTAAACGTCCACAAACGGGCCCACGGAACGTTTCAAGTAAAAAATTTAAAAAAAAAAGTAGTTTTTTAAAATTATTTTTTAATTTTGTATTATATTGTTGGTGTATATGCCCATATCTGCTGTATTAAATGATATTATATATTTAGTGTTGAGCACAGCCGGACCGGAGCAGGGGGGGTAGAAAGAAGATATATATATATATATATATATATATATATATATATATATATATATATATATATATATATATATATATATATCATCATCGGCGATCACTCGAAGCGAGTATGATTGTCCTCTTGTTGGTGGATCTGGTCATCTGTGGGTCCTCAGGTGGCTGTAGAGGCCAATCCGTGATCCACAGACTCTATTGCAGTGGGGGCATATGTACGTGATTGTCGTGGTAGTAGTGGTGGTTGTGGTGTTGGTCTGAGGAGCTGTTTTGGTAGTGGATCTCTCCTTTATTTGTTACCTCTTGGTTTCCGCGGCACGGTGGATGTCCTTTTCTAATTGTGCTGTGCCTTCATGGACCATCCTGCTCCACAAATCCCTCTGGTGGGCAGCCTCCTCCCAGGTGTTGAGGTTGAAGCGGCATTTCCTCAGGTGGATTTTGAGGTTATCTTTATACTGCTTCTTCTGCCCCCCTTGGGTGCGTTGTCCTTCCGTCAGTTGTCCGTACAACATTTGTTTCGGAAGGCGACTGTCTGGCATGCGTATTACATGGCCTGTCCATTGCAGCTGGTGCCGAATGACAGTTGTAGTGATGCTGGGCATGTTAGCTTCCTTCAGAACACTAATGTTGGTTGCCTACGTTCCCAGCTGACCCTGAGGATCTTGCAGAGACATCGCTGGTGGTGCTGCTCCAAAGCCTTCAGGTGTCTGCTGTAGGTGGTCCAGCTATCAGCCCCGTAGAGCAGAGTGGGCAGAACTACAGCTTGATAGACAAGAAGCTTGATGTTGGTCTGGATGACCCGATTCTCAAAAACTATTTTCCTGAGCTTAGCAAAATCTGCGCTGGCACAACCTATGCGGTGGTGGATCTCGGCATCGATGACAGCTCTCGTTGAAAGAAGACTGCCAAGATAAGCAAAATGCTCGACGTTATACAAGATGTTGTTGTCCACATAAATTGTGGGGGGTTGGGAGGGTGTGTCAGGGGATAGCCGATAGAACCTGGTCTAAGGTTGCATAGATGGTCTCCTTGGCTTCATCATGTGAGTCCAAAGTTGGTGCATAGGCACTCACGGCCGTGACCATCTGATCGTTTGAGAGCCTCAGGCTTAGGGTCATGAGACACTCATTGATGCCTATTGGAGATTCGGAGAGTTGGGAGATGAGCTGGTTTCTGATGGCAAATCCCACTCCGTGGATTCTGGGTTCATCAGCTGTTTTTCCCTTCCAATAGAAAGTGTATCCCCTTTCTCCTCCTTTAGTTGCCCCTCCTCCGCCAAGCGGGTTTCAGACAGGGCAGCAATGTTGATCTTGCACCTTTTCAGCTCCCTGGCAACGATCGCCGATCTTCTTTCTGGACAATTGCTGGAGGCACTGTCCATAAGTGTTCTCACATTCCAAGCTCCAAAGTTCATTGTTTTTGTTTTTGTTTTTCGACCGCTATGAGGTGAACCCACTGGATGCGGTATTCCAGTCAGGTTGTAGGAGGCAGGCTATTTTTAGGGCACCTTTTGTAGCCCCTTCCCATGTAGGGTGAGCAGAGTGGATCCTAAATAGGGCTGCTCAGACGTGGGTGCTGCTGCCGAAATGCTCTCTCTGTCTCGGTCCGAGAGCAAGGCGACTGAATAAAGCACCCACCGCCTATGTGCCAGTGCGTGGCTAGAAGCTCCCAGACTTCACTGTCCTGCTCCCGTCACCATTTCCTGGTCACCATCGGACTTATAGATGGCGCATGCTCTGCTGCGACAGCACTGACCGTACCTTGTGTCTAGTGTCTTATGTATGTTTTATGTCCGTGCCTTACGTGTAATTGTCACATTGTATGTAGGCAAAAGTCACACGGATCAGCTATGACAAGTTACAAGGTGATCGCCGTCTTTTTCACAATCTTATCGCTGATTTGCGATAGCATAGCACTACAGCCCGACACCAACGACCGGCTACTCACCTACAGCCGAGATTAACTCCTGCTACATCGAGCCTCGCTGTGGAGTAACACCAGGCCTGCCGTGGTCCTACCTTCGGAGCTTCGGCTGAGGAAAAGGGGAAGGCGTGGAGGCATCCGGAGCCGGGTAAGAAGGCGTCCCTTTAAACCTCCTCTGCCCACCATCATCATGTCCAACGTACAATCACTCCGTAACAAGATGGATCTACTACATGCAAGGTGCCGTTTTGAAAGGGCCTTTAGAGACATCTGTATCATCACTCTCAGTGAGACCTGGTTGGAGGAGTCGGTTCCCGACTCTGAGGTGAGCCTGGACAATTTCACCATCGTCAGGTCCGACAGGACAAAGCACTCGGGGAAGACGCGAGGCGGTGGGGTCTGCCTTTACATCAACGACAGGTGGTGTAACAACATCAAAGTGCACCGTAAAGTGTGCACACCCAACCTAGAGTTGTTGACCCTGTCCCTCCGTCCCTTCTATCTATCCCGGGAATTCCCCACTGTTGTGGTCAGCTGTATTTATGTAACCCCCAGTGCTAACATCAACACAGCAGCGGCGCTGATAGCCGAGGTTGCTAATGCCATGTTAGCTAAGTATCCCGGTGCTCCGCTGCTTTATTTGGGGGACTTTAACGGATGCAGACTGGACAATGTTTTACCATCTTTCGAACAGTATGTGGACATTCCAACAAGAAGGGGAAACATATTGGACTTATGCTACGGGAACATCACCGATGCCTTCCGTGCCCGTTCATATCCTCCGCTCGGAGCTGCCGACCACAACGTCATCTGTTTACTTCCGTCATACAAGCAGGAACTAAAACGCCTCAAACCGCACTGCAGCAGTGCCCCCCCGTGGACGGTGGACGCCACCACTCAACTCCAAGGTACCCTAGCTTGTACTGACTGGGACATTTTTGATGGTAGTCTGAATGACAGGGTCTCTGTCATCACAGACTACATCAAATTCTGCATCAGCTCCACAATTCCAACCAAAACAATACATATTTATCCCAACTCCAAACCATGGATTACCCCACAATTAAAAAAGAGCCTGAGGGAAAAACATAAATCCTTCAAGCAACAGGACTGGGCCAGCCTCAAGACAAAAAATAGGAATTTAAAAAACGAGGTATTTAAAGCAAAACTGAAGTACAAAAACAAACTGGAAACTGAATTCAGTAACATGAACACCAAGCAGGCATTTCAGAAGGTGAAAACCCTGACAGGATGCC
Organism: Nerophis lumbriciformis; assembly: GCF_033978685.3. Lineage (NCBI taxonomy): Eukaryota > Metazoa > Chordata > Actinopteri > Syngnathiformes > Syngnathidae > Nerophis > Nerophis lumbriciformis. Next base: position 18,343,162 of record NC_084567.2, on the reverse strand, counting down.
AAACAAAAACATCATGCACTGTCAGTGACCCAGAAAACCTCTCTAAAGACCTGAACATATTTTTTACCCGCTTTGATAAATTGGACTTCTCACCAGAGTGTCAGGACCTGCTGAGAGCCCTACCACCACCAGACCTCGAGGGACCGGCCCCCTTCACAGAGGAGGAAGTACGGCGCCAGCTGAGCCGCTGCAAGCCAGGCAAGGCACCAGGGCCTGATGGCATTCCAGCCAGGGTGATCAGGGACTGTGCCATAGAGCTCTCCCCTATCCTACACTCACTCTTCTGTGAAAGCTACTGGACTGCAACAATACCCGCATTGTGGAAAACTGCAACCATCATCCCAGTACGGAAAAAATCCAGACCCACAGAACTCAACCATTACCGCCCCATAGCCCTCACATCCATAATCATGAAGTGCCTGGAGAAACTGCTGCTTCACATCATCCTTCCAGTTGTCACCCCACACCTGGACCCCCTCCAATTTGCCTACAGGGCCAGGGGGGGCACAGAGGATGCTGTGGCCTGCCTGCTGCATCTCCTCCTCCAGCATCTGGACTCCCCAAGCAACTTTGCCAGGATCCTCTTCGTGGACTTCAGCTCCGCCTTCAACTCCCTACAGAAGCATCTACTGATCCGGAAACTACACCAGCTCAACATCCCCCCTCAGCTGATCCACCTCACCCACAACTTCCTCACCGACCGATTGCAAGCAGTAAGGGTGGGCTCAAGCACATCCCCAATGCTTACCATCAACACCGGGGTCCCACAGGGATGTGTGTTGAGCCCTTTCCTGTACACACTCTACACCAATGACTGCCGTAGAATCTCACCCACCACAACATACTTAAAATACTCAGATGACACAGACATTCTCGCACTCCTCTCCAACAGTCAATCCATCCTGGACTATCATAACACAGTCAAACATTTCACAGAGTCATGTACAGCCAGTTATCTGGAAATCAATGTCAATAAAACAAAAGAAATATGGTTCAACCCCCCCTCACCTCAGAACCCCATCATCATAAACACACAAACAGTTAAAACAGTTGACACTTTCAAATACCTGGGCGTAACCTTGGACAATAAACTCACCTTTGATCAGCACACCACGGACATTCGAAAAAGAAGTCAACAAAGACTGTCAGCCATCCGAAAACTTAAAGGACTATACGTTGCACCTCATCTCCTGTTATTACTGTACCAAAGCATTGTTCAACCCATCCTTCTGTACTGTTCCACATGTTTTTTCACCATGCTTTCTGTAACCAACCGGACCAAACTCACACGCATTACAAACATAGCAGCTAAAATCATCGGCCTACCCACACCCAACATTTCAGACTTAAACCACAGGTCCATCACCCGACTGGCAAAAACAATGTCCAGGATATCACTCACCCACTACACCAATACATCATCCCACTACCATCAGGGCGCAGGTACAGAACTATCAAATTCTGGAGGGCCCGCCTCAGGAAAAGCCTTATCCCTGCAGCTATAGCCGCCCTTAACAGCAGGCCCGGCCGACCCGTCTGACAAGCCTGTAAATGTGTGTTAGTCTTGTATGATGTCTTTTTGTTATTTTTTTGTGTGTGATGTGTAATGTCTAGTGTTTAAATGTACGGCAGTGACAATGAATTTCCCCAAGGGGACCAATAAATCTAAATCTAAATCTATAGGGGGTTCGGTAATGATGGGCCCTTCAGGAGAACGCCTGTGCGGGTAATATTTTGTCCTTGGCAAAGAGAAGGCCAGGGTCCAATGGCATGGAGACCAAGACAATTGGGGGCCCATCTTTGCTGCAGCCTACTTCCGCATTTGTGACCGTTGTGGAGGTTCTCTACAACCATCATCCGCCCACTCCGCTGTTGAGGTCTTTTTTGACGAGGGGGACGCGCACTCCAACGTCACTTGCTTTTCTCTCAGGTTGTGCTCCCCTAGCCTTTTGTCTTCCCAGACTAACCCACAAGGCAGCGGGGCAAATATATATATATATATATATATATATATATATATATATATATATATATATATATATATATATATATATATATATATATATATACACATAGTCACATTAGAAAAGTGTGCATGGACACTGGGACTTAACATGTAAGTGTGGGAAAAAAAACAAACATCCAAACTATTTGTGTAATCAGACTAATTTAGTGCATGGGAAAGTAGTGAGAGAGCCGGCGGCTGCTTCTGCTTGGTCTCAAACTTGCTAAAAGTAAATTCTATATTGTAATCATGCATCTCTCACCTGCTTTAGACAAATGTTGCCATGGACCAAAAGACTGATCCACTTTGAAATTCCCTGAGATGGCAAAACAAAAGACACTTGTTGCAGCAACTTGTTTTTTTAACCCTTTGTGAGGATTGTGACGGATTCTTCATCCAAACGGAATTATGTGAGCCTCCTGTCCCAGCGAGAGTGGAAATATTACAGAAAGTGTTTGTTTTATTATGGTTAGTTTGTATGTTTAGCACCTAGCAATGCGAGCTGATGCTATAGTGTCACAATAAAGATAAAACTTATTATTCATCCTCTTTGTGTTCGGGCTCAAAAATATAAGGTTCCTGATAATATTTTTTCCCAAAGTAATTGTTATTGGCACTCACAAAATCTGCTTAATTAGCATTGTTGTTGATGGGGAAGGGATCTGTGGTTCCTCATTATCTCTCAAAATGGCTGGGGAATCTCCGTGAGATTGATACTATTTTGATTATATCTATTTACTCGCAAACTTTGTAAGTCTTTAGGTGTCAAAAATCAGATATATATGATAACAGCTTCAATATAGAGGCAACTTGTTTTTCCACTCTACTGCTACTTTAAATACCTTTCTTGGTCAATAAATAGTAATTGTCCGAAAGGGCTGCATCGTCGTATTCTACAACATTTTTTGTCTTGAGCCTCCATTGAGTACCCTTCCGTACATTGCCTAGCTTTTCTTAAAGACAGTTATTGCATCACATTAGGTAGTGCAGATAAGGTTTTAGTGTAGTGAGAGGGTAAGAACAAGTGGCCGAATGTAGAAACAAAGCAGGACAAGAAAGTAGATGATTGGTTATTGTCTAATATGTCGTTTACCGATGTAATTATGGACATTTTTGAGTGAGGATCCGGCGATGTGCAAGCTGTGTTGTATCCTCTCTTTGAACCACGGCTTTGAAGCTGAGGTATCAGATGCTGTGCGCTTTGAGGCCTGCATGCTCAGCGCGGCAATCACTGTTCACATAAAATCCATGATCAAGAAACCAGCGCTTCAGGTCCAGGCCTTATTATGCTGACACCCAAGATGGTCGTTTTACACCTTGTCAATGTTACCCCAGTGACTCAAAAGCTTTTCCATTTACTAGTTCTCTTAAGCGCTTTCATTTGAATTTGCACAGTGCATTGTCATTTCTACTGAAATCGACCCTAAAACGCCTGCCAGAAAGAAAGTATCTCATCAAAATTGCAGCAGCCGTACGGTTTGAAGCGGTCGTATATAAGCCAGCGTTGACACGCTGCGGAAATGAAAGGTGACACAAAATGAAGGGTTCGATCCAAATAAAACATTTACCTGGATTTTATCTGGGTAGTGTGTTTTCAGACAAGAACACACGTTAACTTTTCTGTGCTTTCTAGAGAGTAAAAAAACTGCTAGCAAGAGGCGGCTTACATGGATTCGACTATCCCGCCTATAGTATCCATCCATCCATCCATCCATCCATCCATCCATCCATCCATCCATCCATCCATCTTCTTCCGCTTTTCCGAGGTCGGGTCGCGGAGGCAGCAGCCTAAGCAGGAAAGCTCAGACTTCCTTCCCCCCAGCCACTTCGTCCAGCTCCTCTCGGGGGATCCTGAGGCATTCACAGGATGGCCGGGAGACATAGTCTTCCCAACGTGTCCTGGGTCTTCCCCGTGGCGTTCGGGTGGCATCCTGACCAGATGCCCGAACCACCTCATCTGGTTCCTCTCTAAAGGAGAGCCCCGCCACCTGACGGAGGAAACTAATTTGGGCCGCCTGTACCCGTGATCTTGTCCGTTTGGTCATAACCCAAAGCTCATGACCATAAGTGAGGATGGGAACGTATATTGACCGGTAAATTGAGAGCTTTGCCTTCCGGCTCAGCTCCTTCTTCACCCCGACGGATCCATACAGCGTCTGCATTGCCTAATAACCTCTCCTGCGTGGAGAGGTTATTAGGTGACCACAGATAAGGGGCTAGCTGTTCAAAGTCGGGACCCGGGGTGGACCACTCATCTGTGCATCAGTTGGTGACGTCTCTGCGCTGCTGACTTGTCTCCACTCAAGATGATCCCCTGCTGGCCCCACTATGGACTGGACTCTCACACTATTAACTAGATCCACTCGACGTCCATTGCACCGGTCGCCCAGGGGGGAAAGGGGTCCCCACATCTGCGGTACCCTCCTAGGTTTCACATTGTATCCCATTGGGTTGAGTTTTTTCTTTCCCTGATGTGGGATCTGAGCCGACGATGTTGTTGTGGCTTGTGCAGCCCTTTGAGACACTTGTGATTAAGGGCTATATAAATAAACTTTGATTGATTGATTTGAAGGGCAGCACGGTGGAAGAGGGGTTAGTGCATCTGCCTCACAATACGAAGGTCCTGAGCAGTCCTGGGTTCAATCCCAGCCTCGAGATCTTTCTGTGTGGAGTTTGCATGTTCTCCCCGTGACTGCGTGGGTTCCCTCTGGGTACTCCGGCTTCCTCCCACCTCCAAACACATGCACCTGGGGAAAGGTTGATTGGCAACACTAAATTGGCCCTAGTGTGTGAATGTGAGTGTGAATGTTGTCTGTCTATCTGTGTTGGCCCTGCGATGAGGTGGCGACTTGTCCAGGGTGTACCCCGCCTTCCGCCCGAATGCAGCTGAGATAGGCTCCAGCGACCCCCCGCGACCCCAAAAGGGACAAGCGGTAGGAAATGGATGGATGATTGATTTGATTGAAGACGCCGCACCGATCCGCCTGTCGATCTCGCGATCCACTCTGCCTTCACTCTTTAACAAGACTCCGAGGTACTTGAATTTCCTCCACATGGGCCAAGATCTCCTCCCCAACCCAGAGATGGCACTCCACCCTTTTCCGGGCGAGAACCATTGACTCGGACTTGGCCTATAATATCCTCTAAAAAAACCTCCAAAAACTAGTGATGTGCGCAGATTGATACTGAAATATCGATACCAGATATACTGTACATGCTATTATCGATTCGCAAATCAAAAACATTGATACTTCAGTTATTTGAGATAATGTATATCATTACCAGGACCAGGCTATAAAAAAGTAACTAAAGCAGGGCTTTTCAACTACAAAATGAAAAGGGACGCAGATTCCTGAGCCGAAGATCTCAGGTGCCGGACATCAAAATTTGGATGTTTCTTTAGAAAGTGCTTCCGCAGATTATATTCCTTTGAGACTGCGTTGACTTATTTACAAAGTAAACACATCAGCTTTCACACCGCACTGTCAATAAGTTTATTATTCTGCCCTCGCTACTCGTTTCCAGAGTGTGCAGCTCGACAGATAGTTAACAGCATGAAGAAACCAAAACATTTTTTTTTTTAAATGGATGTTCCTTCTTTTGAATTATTTTTCCTTCTCAGTTTTATGTCTTTACAGGTCTTCCCTTATTTAGTTTGTAAGACTGAAAATATGAACATTACAAAAGTATAACATATATTGTGTATTCTATTTAAATAATGTCCATTGTATATGTTATGTAAATAAAATAGAAGGTTTAGTATTAATACACACAGCAAACATTGCACACACGTGGTTCAACACAATCAAACGTAAGGTGTAGCTTTATTGCCCTCTGCTGGTCAAATTCAGCGCTACATGTAATTAACCAGTTTTGATCGCCAAAAACAACACAAACACAAAAGACTTTGCAAAGTCAGCAATTTTATTACATTCATACTTTGTTGTCAAAAGTCAGATTTTCGCGATTCATTTGTAGTAGATTGTTTTCAAGGTCAATAATGCCGTCTTCTTTTACTCACTCACTGCTGCATCATTGTGACAGAAGGCTTAGCTTTTGCCCCCTGTAGATGGCGGAGGTACTGCATACATGAATAGTTTCACCAAGACTATTTGGGTTTTATTTACATGTTCAGTATTTTCACTATTACATGTTCATGTAACTGAATTGTGAATTACTTGTTATGTTAATAATGGTTCTTAATCATATATTTAATCTAATTATTTTATTATTTTACTAATTTCTCTTTTTTTATGGTTCCATACACATTTTCAGGCATTTTGCATGATTTTTGTCCTGTTTTTTCTGTTGTATTAGCTTGACTATATTATCATTCACGTCACTACCTCAATATACATACATACATACATACATACATACATACACACAATATATATAAATAAATGTCTCTGTATTGTATTATTTATGCTATGAGATATGTTATTTGAAAAAAGTAAATTTAAAAACTTTTAGGTATATTTGCACAAAAAGTACCATCCTGAATTTTACTTGATATCGAATCTGAAAGAAAATAATTGGTATTGCACATCCCGACCAAAAATATTACATTTATGAAAATATGTCATATTCACTGTATTTTGGTCATTTTAAACATTACCACAACCTCTTTCACAGAGTACATAGCAACTAACGCTACTTCCGTCAACAACAACCTCCACTTATCACAGCAGACAACGTCAACTGCTTTGGACCAAATGGTGATGCAGAACTTTATCTTTTTGAGCCTGAAAATAAGGAGGATGAGACACAAGTTTTAGAAGCTATGTGCTTAGCAGATCCAGCTATAGTGAAGAAACACTAAGCATCATGTGTCACTAAGGCATACATGTAGTTCCTCGGGGTTAGCTTCTACAATAGCTTGGTTAATATGCAAATAGCAGAAACCCCATTACCTGCGTTGTTAGCCGCTTCATGCAATCAGTTTTTCACTATCGAGAAGGCACAGAAAAGGGGAAGATATTTGTTCTTGACTCACATCGGGGTTGTAGATGTAGAGCAAAATGAGAAAAAGAGCACAGTTTTCTTTTAAAGATGGTGGCCTGTTCTGCAGAGTTGGAATGAAATGAGTGACTGTTCATTATCGGGGCTTTCTCACACTGAGCCATGTCCGCATTGCTCTGTTGACTCAGAAGATTAGCTCGGCAAGCACTAAAGCTAATCTAGCTGTTATGGTTGTGTGTGTGTGCGTGTGTGTGTGTGTGTGTGTGTGTGTGTGTGTGTGTGTGTGTGTGTGTGTGTGTTTAAATGTGTATTTGTATTTTTTTACTGCAGATCGCTCAACTGATAGGGACTATGGGGGGCGGGGGTGTAAGGGTATTACCAGATGGGCGCTGAACTCATCTCATGTCTAGAGGAAGAGTGAGCAAGTGCTGCTCTTAAATTGTGTTGGCACTGCTTATCATTTTTGGTTGATTAGACGTATTTGCCGGACTATAGAGCGCACCACAAAAAAAAACATAAAAATAAATCCATATATTAGCCGCACCGGACTATAAGCCGCAGATATATACGTTGTGAAATGAGTTATTTACACATAAACATTCTGTAAATGTTTATTCACATACCTTAGTTGTTTCCAAACGGTGTCTGTAACATAGCAGTAAAACGGCTGGTCAAACAAAACAGAAGTCCTCGTCATGGACTCACTAGCTGCGGATGCTAGCTCTCCAATCAGCTAAACAGACTCTATAACTCCACGGTGACGTTTTGGTGAATTTACTGACGAATTTGTAAAACTGAAACAATACATAAATAATGCCATTGTAAGTTAATAATAATAACACAGACACTTGTAGACGTGTTAGCATATTAGCTAATGCTAACGATGCTCGCTTCATTTCACGTACAAATATGCATGAAAACACTCCTACAGACATCACACCTGGGACGGTTTAGTAAGTATGAATTGTTTTAGTTGTATTGTAAAACTTACAAACGTTGCTTGGAGTGATGAATAAAATCAGAATCAGAATCAGAAATACTTTATTAATCCCCGAGGGGAAATTACAATTTTCAGCACAATCCCATTCAAGATCAGACAAACATTACAGGGAGACAGAATAGGATCGCTGACGGTCTGCCAACTTCCGGCGCCCCTTACAAAAAAGGTGAGAAACAGGTAAACAATGGTGGTGGGGGGGAGAAAAAAAATACGGTCTAAGCCTGGGCCCCTGGAGATTGGGTCCAGACTGAGGCCAAGGGAAAAAACAACTAATAGCCGTAGCACACATCCCTCTTACATGTGTGTAAGAGGGAAACATCAAACATCAAAAAACACAAAGGACATTAAAGACATTAAAAGAGCAGAGCTGATGCAACCAGCCACTTCTACATACAGCTATAAATAAAAAGTAAAAGAAACATATACACTGTGGTGGCCTCTGTGGTGTTCCATGCCATCGTCTGCTGGGGTAGGGGTAGCATGGCCAGAGACAGGAGTGGACCCAACAAAGCAACCAAGAGAGCCGACTCCACTGTCGGCCGCCCACTAACTCGGCCAGTGTCCAGTCCGCATGGATGAGCGAGGATACATCTAAGGAGACCGAGGTGTCTGATACCTGCTCATTCAGCCAAGACACTGTGAAGCCTGTCCGTCCCGGCACTCCGTGCTAGCTCCGCAGCACTGTCTCTTCATCTGCATCTCCTCCAGTCTCTCCAAACGGACTCTGGTGTGGCAAAGACCCAGCAGCTGGTCTCCATGGCCAAAAGGCTCCCGGGAGGCAGATCCAGAAGTCCACAAAAAAGCACCGCAGAAGTCACGAAAGTGCCACCCCTTGTCACACAGTCCCAAAGGGTCCCCAACCAAAAGGCAAAAAAAAATAAAAAATAAAAATAAAAATGATATATATATATATATATATATATATATATATATAAAACACATGAAAACAAGAGGGAAACACAAAAGGATGACACAAGAGCACAGAGCTCCTGCCAACAGCAGCCACTACAGCGGCGGCATCTTGGAAAAAAAGAATCCATACGAGTAGAAACGCTTTGGACGGCTACAAGACGAAACAACACTTCTACTTCCGGTTGAAAGCACTTAAAGGACGAACTCGTCTAAGAGATGGCGCCATAGCACAAACAATAACACACCTTTTCAGTGTATTTGCTTGTTTTATTTTAAAAAGACATGCATTATGGCCTTCAGCAAAGAAAAATCCATAAATTAGCCGCGCCATTTTATAAGCCGCTGTGTACAATGTTTAGGAAAAAAAATCAGCTTTTGGTTAGTATTTTTATTTATTTATTTTTTTCTCACAATTTTTTTTGACAACTCTAAATGTCTTTAATTCGCCTCAACATTGATCCATGTCGAGTGTAGTTATAAATGTTAGGTGGTGTGGTCACCCTACACACTCTTTAAAATAAAAACATCAAAAAGATAATATTATATTCATGTTAGCATTTAAGAAAGCTATCAATTAGCACTGTAGTTGCAAGCTAATGATTAGCAGTGCAAGTTACCAGGTAGCGACTAGCGCTCTAGTTGCCAGCTACCAATTGGCGGTACTATACTGTATTATTTGACGGTATTATATTAGTTTTGAACAATAACAAGGTATCTCATGGACCAGTTTAATTGTACACACATTTTATACAAGTTATATTAGTAGCTGGTCGCCGCTACACCTCTTCATCAGTTTCCTTGGGCTTGAAAACATTTCAGACCCGTGCTCTACAGGTACTTATTTCTGGGAAAGTTTGGGGTTCATTAAAACACTTGAATATTTATTTTAAATCCTGGGTACGCTAATTGATGACCGTGCCTGCAGTGGCACATTTTTGCAATTGAGGCAACACGGCGTGTACTTCTTGGCTGTAACCTCAGGGTTCGTACGGGTGCTTAAAAACCTTGAAAATGCTTGGATTTTAATCATGTGTTTTCAATGTTTGAAAAATGCTTGAATTTTGGTTGAAGTGCTTGGAAATGTTCATCGTATTTCTCGGCAGTCTGACTCAATAGGCTAATTATAAAATGGGGAACAATAAAATTTGATTCCTGAAAAATGAAAGCTACACGCTTGATCTGTTGGCTTTGCACGAGCTCTTACATTAGGTTATTGTCATGCCATATACGGCTCAGTGTCGCCACCAAGAGGTGGATTGGCCCATGTCGTTTTAATGAACATTGGATGGAAAATGACAAATACAAACTTTGGATAAAACGTGGACCAAATCCACATGTAGCCTGCTGCAAAGTATGCAAAAAGGAAATCCAACATGGTCCGATGTATTTTTTGCTCCATTATTTTGGTTGTCTACTTAACTTGTCTGACTACCTCAGTTAAAGCAAACAAGTTACATTTTGTCGTTTTGGTTAATTGTATTAAAATGGTTGCATCATTGGACTTGTTTGTACTGTGAAGGTCATGTAATGTATAATTTGTAACCTTTTTCGCAACTTATATTAATGTGGATTCAAGAGATTCAGGAACCTCGGATTCAGGAGGAACAGTGCGCTTTTCGTCCTGGTCGTGGAACTGTGGACCAGCTCTATACTCTCGGCAGGGTCCTTGAGGGTGCATGGGAGTTTGCCCAACCAGTCTACATGTGCTTTGTGGACTTGGAAACGGCATTTGACCGTGTCCTGTGGGGAGTGCTCAGAGAATATGGGGTATCGAACTGTCTGATTGTGGCGGTCCGCTCCCTGTATGATCAGTGTCAGAGCTTGGTCCGCATTGCCGGCAGTAAGTCGGACACATTTCTAGTGAGGGTTGGACTCCGCCAGGGCTGCCCTTTGTCACCGATTCTGTTCATAACTTTGATGGACAGAATTTCTAGGCGCAGTGAAGGCGTTGAGGGGATCCGGTTTGGTGGCTGCAGGGTTTGGTCTCTGCTTTTCTCAGATGATGTGGTTCTGATGGCTTCATCTGGCCAGGATCTTCAGCTCTCACTGGATCGGTTCGCAGCCGAGTGTGAAGCGACTGGGATGAGAATCAGCACCTCCAAGTCCGAGTCCATGGTTCTCGTCCGGAAAAGGGTGGAGTGCCATCTCCGGGTTGGGGAGGACACCCTGGCCCAAGTGGAGGAGTTCAAGTACCTCGGAGTCTTGTTCACGAGTGAGGGAAGAGTGGATCGTGAGATCGACAGGCGGATCGGTGCGGCGTCTTCAATAATGCGGACGATGTATCGATCCGTTGTGGTGAAGAAGGAGCTGAGCCGGAAGGCAACGCTCTCAATTTACCGGTCGATCTACATTCCCATCCTCACCTATGGTCATGAGCTTTGGGTCATGACCGAAAATACAAGATCACGGGTACAAGCGGCCGAAATGAGTTTCCTCCGCCGGGTGGCGGGGCTCTCCATTCGAGATATGGTGAGAAGCTCTGTCATCCGGGAGGAGCTCAAAGTAAAGCCGCTGCTCCTCCACATCGAGAAGAGCCAGATGAGGTGGTTCGGGCATCTGGTCAGGATGCCACCTGAACGCCTCCCTAGGGAAGTGTTTAGGGTACGTCCGACCGGTAGGAGGCCACAGGACACGTTGGGAAGACTATGTCTCCCGGCTGGCCTGGGAACGCCTTGAGATCCCCCGGGAAGAGCTGGACGAAGTGGCTGGGGAAAGGGAGGTCTGGGCTTTCCTGCTTTGGCTGCTGCCCCCGCGACCCGACCTCGAATAAGCGGAAGAAGCTGGATGGATGGATGGATATTAATGTGGAGCAGTTTTGTTAATAAATGAGTGAAATTGACATTTTGAGGGTGCGTGTATTTATATGACATTATGCAGTTTACAAGCACAAATACGATGTGAATCAATCCGTGCTGTTCGATGTCATTGAGTGCTGTAAGTAAGAAATAAGACATTTGAAAAACAACACAAATGAAGACACGTTTGCAAACACCAATGATATTGAATAGTCTACAGAAACACTGCTTCATTTTCTATGCCCCATTCAGTTAATGATAACTGCTGGTTCAATGTTAGACTTAGGTTTTAGCAGGTTTTCCGTATTTTTCCTACAGACAGCATTTAGTGACCTCAAACAACAAGGCTATGGATTGAATCACACTGGTTTTTGCTTTTTGAAGTGTACTGGAAAAACTGGAAAATTTATCTTGAAAGTCCTTAAAAAGTTATTTTTGTATTGTTTCAGTTTCACAAATTCCTCAGTAAATTCACCAAAACGTCACCGTGGAGTTATTGAGTCTGTTTAGCTGATTGGAGAGATAGCTTCCGCAGCTAGTGGGTCCAGGACGATGACTTCTGTTTTGTTTGACCAGCCGTTTTACTGCCGTGTTACATACACTGTTTGTCATTTAAACTCCTTTTAACAGCATTATTCTCTGCTAAAACAGAAATGAAAATGATAATATTAAAAACAATGATAAAAAGTCATAATCTTACATTGTTTTTTTTTCAGGAGGATTATTTCCAGCAAGAGTTCAAAACCTGTGATCTTCTTTCGTGCTTTATTTCTTCTTCTGTTTCTTTTTTTGTACCCGGCAGTCTTCAATCATCTGTTCTGTGTACGTCTGCAGTTCTCATAACCCCTAAAGTGCCCAAGGTGTCAATTTGAGGAGCATTTCTATACACCGTCTGTGCTAACTCTGAAGCCCGCTCTGCACATCTGAAGGCATTTTTTCAATTGTATGTCGGCGCTCGTATGTTCTAAATGTTTTTATTTTATTTTAATCAACCGCCAGTTTGTGTGTCTTGCTTCACGTCAGACCAAATAATCCTTCGGATCTGCTGCACCGCATGGATTTCCTTTTTTTCCAATCATTAATTTCTAATCATTCATCTTTGGGATAACGATCTTTGGAGTTAGGATCGTTGTAACGTGTCAGTAAAGGTCAGCAGGTGTTGAAATAAACGACGAGTTGAGCGAGGCGTCTCTTTGTGCTGCAAAAATTCCAGCAAGGTTGTCTTGCATTTTTGTGTTTACGAAACATCAGTAAGTTGCAGTGCAGCTTTTCACTCCGAATCTTAACACGTTTATTGTTGGTGTGTGTTTGTTCTATGATTACATTTCTCAACATCACATTTCAGAATATGCTTAAATTCCACCAGTTATGCATTTCTATGGAAGTATTGTTGTAGCAAAATTAGCATTTATCATATTCACGTATGTGTGTACTAATGTGTGTGTCTGTATATCAATCTGTGTGTGTAATCAGACCCGCGCGTGTGTGTGTTTTAAGTTGTCTGTGTAAAAGAATTACCTATCTGTTCGTATTATTGTTTGTCTGTGTGTATAAAATTATCTCTGTCCGTATTATGATTTGTCTGTGTGTAAAAAATTATCTATCTGTCCGTATTATGATTAGTCTGTGTGTAAAAAAAAAAGAAGAAAGATCTATCCGTCTGTATTATTTGTCTGTGTTAAAAATATATCTGTCTGTCTGTATCATGATTTGTCTGTGTGTAAAAAATTATCTATCCGTCTGTATTATGATTTATCTGTGTGTAAAAAAATATCTATCTGTCCGTAATATTATTTGTCTGTGTGTAAAAAAAAATATCTCTCTGTCGTAATACAATTTGTTTGTGTGTAAAAAATATCTAGCTGTCCGTATTATTTGTCTGTGTTAAAAATTATCTATCTGTCCTAATTATTTTATGTCTGTGTGTAAACATATATATGTCAGTATTATGATGTGTCTGTGTGTAAACATATATCTGTCCATATTATGATTTGTCTGTGTGTAAAAAAATAATTACTCTCTGTCCATAGAATAATTTGTCTGTGTGTAAAAATAATCTATATGTCCTTATTCTGATTAGTCTGTGTGTAAAAAAAAAAGAAGATATATCCATCCGTATTATTTGTCTGTGTGTAAAAATACATCTATCTGTCCATATTATGATTTGTTTGTGTTAAGAATTATCTATCTGTCCTAATTATGATTTGTCTGTGTGTAAAAAAATTATCTCTCTGTTCGTAATACAATTTGTCTGTGTATAAAAAATAATCTATCTGTCCGTATTATGATTACCGTATTTTCCGCACCATAAGGCGCCCTGGGTTAAAAGCCGCGCCTTCAATGAACGGCATATTTCAAAACTTTGTCCACCTATAAGCCGCCCGGTGTTGTAAGCCGCATCTAACTGCGCTAAAGGAATGTCAAAAAAACAGTCAGATAGGTCAGTCAAACTTTAATAATATATTAAAAACCAGCGTTCTAACAACTCTGTTCACTCCCAAAATGTACGCAAATGTGCAATCACAAACATACGTATATCAACATGGACAGAGCTGCGTGAAAAAAGCCACCCGGCCTCTTCGCGTAAACTTAAACTTACCTTAACCACTCGCTCATCTTTTCTTCATCCATCCCTTCGAGTTAGCTTTTATGATGACGCCGGCTGGAAAGGTCTCTTTTGGCAAGGTCTTCCTTTTGAATATCACCATGGGTGGAAGTTTCTGGCCATTAGCATGGCAAGCTAGAACCACAGTGAAGGATGACTTCTCATTCCCTGTGGTGCGAATATTCACCGTACGTGCTCCCGTTATATCCACAGTGCGGTTCACAGAAATATCAGTTGCTGTGAAATAGTAATCCGTGTGCGGATGGAGAGATTGCGTCTTTTCATGAACCGGATCCCTGACGCTCAGTAGGGGCCATTTTGTGGTCTTTACAGATGTAAACACACAAAGGAAATGAAACGTACGGTATATCCGCGCGCTTTTTCTTCTTCTACGCGGGCGGGTGGTTGCTTACAGTAGAAGAAGAAGCGCTTCCTGTTCTATGGGGGCGGGTGCTTACCTTGGCGGTTGCTTGCGTAGAAGAAGAAGCGCTTCCTGTTCTACCGGGAAAAAAGATGGCGGCTGTTTACCGAAGTTGCGAGATCGAAACTTTATGAAAATGAATCGTAATATTAATCCATATATAAAGCGCACCGGGTTAAAAGCCGCACTGTCAGCTTTTGAGTAAATTTGTGGTTTTTAGGTGCGGCTAATAGTGCGGAAAATACGGTAGTCTGTGTGTAAAAAAACAAAACATCTATCCTTCTGTATTATTTGTCTGTGTTAACAATACATCTATCTGTCTGTATTATGATTAGTATGTGTGTAAAAAATGATTTATCCCTCTGTATTATGATTTATCTGTGTGTAAAAAAATATCTATCTGTCTGTAATATTATTTGCCTGTGTGTAAAAAAAAATATCTCTGTCCGTAATACAATTTGTTCGTGTGTAAAAAATAATCTATCTGTCCGTATTATTTGTCTGTGCTAAAAATGATCCATCTGTCCTAATTATCTGTCTGTGTGTAAAAATATATATGTCCGTATTATGATTTGTCTGTGTGTAAAAAAATATCTCTCTGTCCATAAAACAATTTGAGTGTGAGTTAAAAAATAATTTATCTGTCTCTGTATTATAATTAGTCTGGGTCTAAAAAAAAAAGATCTATCTATCCATATTATTTGTTTGTGTTAAAATATTATCTGTCTGTTCTAATTATGATTTGTCCGTGTGTAAAAAAAATACGTATCTGTCCGTTATTGGATCGGTGTGTGGCTGTAAACCAGGCCCGGCCCTAACCAATCTGGCGCCCTAGGCAAGATTTTAGGTGCCCCCCCCACATCGGCAGTGAAGTGTATATACTCACAAGAAACCGAATAGCTTTATCTTTGACCTTTTTTTTTTTACTTACAACTATACCTAATATATAAAGGGGTGGACAAGTGACTCTTACCTGCAGGGCAAACATTAGCTAACCAGAAGGCAATAACAATGTAAACAAAAAACACCTAATAATGTTGTAACAAATAATATTTCTATTAAATAGGCTTTACTTTGCATTTTAATTAACGTGGGATTATTTTTTGTATTTAGAAATAATAGTACCAACTTTTTCTTTTCTTTTTTTTTTCTCCAACATTTGTGGCACTGGCGTGGCGCCCCCTGATGGACGGCGCCCTTAGCATTTGCCTATACGGCCTATGCCACGGGCCGGCCCTGCTGTAAACAAACGTATGTGCGTATTTAGACCCTCTATTGGCTGTCTTTTTAAATGTGACTTTTGCATTTCAAAAATGCACTTCCTCATGCTCACCACAAGTCGGCGCCTTGCAGTCACTTTTGCTAGCATTTTTTTTTTTTTTACTATTTTAATTTCAGAACTTTCGAGCGCACCCATTAATTTTAGAAGAAAAAAAGATTTTTTCTTCATAATAGCTGCACCGGACTATAAGCCGCAGATATATACGTTGTGTAATGAGTTTGTTTTGTTTTGTAAATTGTTTCCAAACGGTGTCTGTAACACGGCAGTAAAATGGTTGATCAAACAAAACAGAAGTCATCGTCATGGACCCACTAGCTGCAGAAGCTAGCTCTCCAATCAGCTAATCAGACTCCATAACTCCACGGTGACGTTTTGGCGAATTTACTGAGGAATTTGTGAAACTGAAACCATACAAACAGAATGCCATTGCAAATTGATATTAGGAACAAATACACTTGTTTGCGTGTTAACACATTCGCTAATGCTAATGACGCTAGCTTTATTACATCACGATACATCTTGGGTGTATGTGGGAGTTGGAGAGGATGAGGGTGTGGCTTACTGGCTGGTCTGCCTATCACAAAGTCGCCAAAAACACATTTGCAGGAACATTTTGACACCATGAATAACTAGTTTGTACACTGTGGAATATGCAGCCGTGTTAATGTTTTTAATGTAAATGGGACATCATTATTCTTGAAAAGAGACACTGGAGTCCAGAGCCTCCTTTAGTACTCTGACTCGCCACACTGGGATAAGTGGGGGCGATAGTGAGCTAGCAGATACTTGTCAGATGCAAGAATGTTGTTTTGATACTCTGCTGAGTGAGTGAGTGAGTGAATGCATTTATCTACCAATATGAAGGATTATATGTCCAAGATCACTTCTCTAAACATCACTTTAGGACAAAACAGAGGTGATCATCGAGTACATTTTAATGGAGGATAGATAGTGCATGTACTTCACATAAAAAAAAAACAATAGAAAGTAAGAAAGACTCCTAATGTTTTTTCTAATTTTATCAAAGCAAACACTGTCAATTGGGACCAAGAAGTCTTTGATGACAATGTTTTTATGAAAGTCAATTACTCCCTTCTTTTTACTGTCATGCTTTTAACCAGCAATCTGTGTTAACAGTGTTTAGAACAAGGGTGTCCAAACTTTTTGACTTGGGAGCCGCATTGGGATAAAACAATTTGGTCGAGGGCCGAACTGCATGTCAAGTAACCTATATATACAGGTAAAAGCCAGTAAATTAGAATATTTTGAAAAACTTGATTTATTTCAGTAATTGCATTCAAAAGGTGTAACTTGTACATTATATTTATTCATTGCACACAGACTGATGCATTCAAATGTTTATTTCATTTAATTTTGATGATTTGAAGTGGCAACAAATGAAAATCCAAAATTCCGTGTGTCACAAAATTAGAATATTACTTAAGGCTAATACAAAAAAGGGAGTTTTAGAAATGTTGGCCAACTGAAAAGTATGAAAATGAAAAATATGAGCATGTACAATACTCAATACTTGGTTGGAGCTCCTTTTGCCTCAATTACTGCGTTAATGCGGCGTGGCATGGAGTCGATGAGTTTCTGGCACTGCTCAGGTGTTATGAGAGCCCAGGTTGCTCTGATAGTGGCCTTCAACTCTTCTGCGTTTTTGGGTCTGGCATTCTGCATCTTCATTTTCACAATACCCCACAGATTTTCTATGGGGCTAAGGTCAGGGGAGTTGGCGGGCCAATTTAGAACAGAAATACCATGGTCCGTAAACCAGGCACGGGTAGATTTTGCGCTGTGTGCAGGCGCCAAGTCCTGTTGGAACTTGAAATCTCCATCTCCATAGAGCAGGTCAGCAGCAGGAAGCATGAAGTGCTCTAAAACTTGCTGGTAGACGGCTGCGTTGACCCTGGATCTCAGGAAACAGAGTGGACCGACACCAGCAAATGACATGGCACCCCAAACCATCACCCAACCATGCAAATTTTGCATTTCCTTTGGAAATCGAGGTCCCAGAGTCTGGAGGAAGACAGGAGAGGCACAGGATCCACGTTGCCTGAAGTCTAGTGTAAAGTTTCCACCATCAGTGATGGTTTGGGGTGCCATGGCATCTGCTGGTGTCGGTCCACTCTGTTTCCTGAGATCCAGGGTCAACGCAGCCGTCTACCAGCAAGTTTTAGAGCACTTCATGCTTCCTGCTGCTGACCTGCTCTATGGAGATGGAGATTTCAAGTTCCAACAGGACTTGGCGCCTGCACACAGCGCAAAATCTACCCGTGCCTGGTTTACGGACCATGGTATTTCTGTTCTAAATTGGCCCGCCAACTCCCCTGACCTTAGCCCCATAGAAAATCTGTGGGGTATTGTGAAAAGGAAGATGCAGAATGCCAGACCCAAAAACGCAGAAGAGTTGAAGGCCACTATCAGAGCAACCTGGGCTCTCATAACACCTGAGCAGTGCCAGAAACTCATCGACTCCATGCCACGCCGCATTAACGCAGTAATTGAGGCAAAAGGAGCTCCAACCAAGTATTGAGTATTGCACATGCTCATATTTTTCATTTTCATACTTTTCAGTTGGCCAACTAAAACTCCCTTTTTTGTATTAGCCTTAAGTAATATTCTAATTTTGTGACACACGGAATTTTGGATTTTCATTTGTTGCCACTTCAAATCATCAAAATTAAATGAAATAAACATTTGAATGCATCAGTCTGTGTGCAATGAATAAATATAATGTACAAGTTACACCTTTTGAATGCAATTACTGAAATAAATCAAGTTTTTCAAAATATTCTAATTTACTGGCTTTTACCTGTATGTATGTATGTATGTATGTATGTATATATATATATATATATATATATATATATATATATATATATATATATATATATATATATATATATATATATATATGTATGTATATATATATATATATATATATATATATATATATATATATGTATACACAGCCTATACATATACATGTGTGCATATTATATTAATGTAATGGATATATAATTAATATTTAGTATAATTGGATATTAAAAGTTCGACTTCTACCTTGTTTACTTTCGTGACGACCTCCTTAAAGTTTTGTAATCAATCAGAAATATCAAGCAGCTAAAATGTGCCAAACATGGATAAGTGTGGAGAGTGTTTTGCAATTTTCCCATCATGCTTTGGAATGGATTTAAATGGGTGTAATTTAGAATGTTTTATGGTGCATGGAGGTTGTTTTTTTTTATAATGTCCACAGAATTCAGTGAGCAGGTTGTGTTGTGTGTGACCGTGTGTGTTGGGTGGATTTTCTTTTTTTTGTACCATGACTAGGGAAGGTTGTTTACATTAGGTCATATAAGTATAACTGCGCGTTGGATTGTTCAGAGCATAAGTAAAGATCATTGCCCTAAATTACTCGCATTGCCCCTTAAATGGCGACATAATAGCAACATCCAAACTGTCAGCCTATTAAAATGTTTGCAAAGATGCCTTACAAAACTTTTGCGGGCCAAATCGACGACGTCAGCGGGCCATAGTTTGGACACACCTGGTTTAAAACGTAAAATTATAAAACAAACAAACTCCAAAGACATTGTATATTATATCTTTGCTGTCTGTTTTTTGGAAGTGTTTTTTAGGCTCAGGATGGTGAGTGGCTGTCACATAATTGGAATGCTTGTGACTCCTTCAGAGGCAATAGCAAAATCCTCCAGCAAGACCTCCAACCCTTAATTGCTCCCTACGAGCAGGGAGGTGTAGCCTCCGCCATCTCGACATGCTTGTGTTTGTGAATGGGCAAATGTGGTACATTACACGTTGCTGTGTTGAGGTGCTACCAAAGTTATCTGAACCAAATTGCTTCATGTATATCCGTCATGAGTAGTTTTACATGCCCGTTTAAATGATGTCTACCCCAGCCGTGCCTGGAGCAAGGTGAGTTGTTTTGTTTTTGAAGAGTTCAGACGCTAAAACAGACGTCTCGGTTTTCCTTGTTTTGAGCAAATCAGTGTTTTTTGTGGAGCTTTATTTGTCAAACGGCCATCCTGTTCATGTGCATTGCATTTGAATTGTTGTAACAACCAAACAGATTTGAAAAATGCACATTTATTACAAATTTTGCAGCAAAAACAGATAACTCCAAACAAGGTTCCTTTGCAAAAACAGAGTACCGTAATTTTGGACTATAAGGCACACTTAAAATCCTTTCATTTTCTCAAAAATCAACAGTGCACCTAATGTATGTATTATTTCTGGTTGTGCTTACCGACTTGAAGCAATTTTATTGGATACGTGTTGTAATGATAAGCGTGACCAATAGATGGCAGTCACACATAAGAGATACGTGTAGCCTGCAGGTTGACACCTGTTCAATAAATGATGCCAGTAAACAACACCAAAACGTTTATACTTCATTGAGAATATAGAACATTACACACGGCGCTCAAAAACCTGTCAAAATGTTTTAGTACAACTTTGGTAAGCTATGAAGCCGCACCACTTGATGGATTGTCGGAGCATTATGGCTACCCTAGTCAGACGTACTGCGCTTCATCATACGGGTATTATTATGGTGTGTGTATGAGAACCCCAAAACGGCACACATTATCTGGCGTTTTGTATTGCAATATTCAGCAAAACCAACTTTTCTTACCTATTGGTACCTGCTGATGTGTATTTGGGATCTGCAAAAGTCCCGAAAATGGGCACGCGTCCGCCATTGTATTCCGTGCCGTTGTCAATAAACTCCTTTTTTTCTCTATCCTCTTGTTGTGGGGCATTCATCCTCTGCTGTTGCCATTTCTAATACAAAGTATCGTTACGTTTTAACTTATATTTGTCAGTAGACTCGCTATGAAAGCGCTAAAAATACCGGTACAACCAAGATGACGGGGAGAAGACGCAGTCGAAGTGGAGGCACGTCAATAAAACCGCCCACAAAAGGACGCATCCTGAAGAGACGGTCAGAAAGTGGCTTGAAGATGGTCTGTAAAACATTATTTGTGCAACATTTTGACCAAAGAACCAGCATTACATGTTATGTAGACCGCACATACAGTAAGTCTTTTAAATGTAGAAAAAAATCATTTATGACTCCTTTAATTCGCCTTATAATCTTGTGCGCCTGAATAGACCTAAATAGACCCGCTCATCGGCAGTGCACCTTATAATCCGGTGCGCCTTATGGTCCCAAATTACGGTAATCATATATGGTGCCAGCCTGGCCCTAAAAAAAGTGAAAATTGATCAGGTTTTCCAGAGGAATGCTTATTCCATCACTTTAATGATTTAATTTAAAAAAAATTAAAAACACCTTTTTGGGTGATCCCTAGACAGGGCGGTCCAGTGTTTATTTACATCATGACATTATTACATTTACAGCTACGTCACAAGACAACAACAGCAGAGTTAACACTTCATAAAGAGTGGAGTGGCTACACAGGTACCCTGTACATTAGGTGCACAGGCAATAGACAGGATTTCCACTCAATGCGGAATGGCCGCGGACCGGGTTCGCCGTTCTGTCGCGGCTCCGTCGTGCAGCGAAATAGACTTTTACGAGATCTCGCAAATCCGCACACGTGACAAGAGAAGTAGGAATAAAGCGAACCACAAAACGTTTAATTTTGTCCTTCCAGAGAAGCAGAAGCAAACAAACTCGGTCCTGACAGTTTATTTTTGGCAGCAAGCAACAATACAACATCATCCCTGGCGAGCGTGTCACACAACCAGTCCTCTGCTTTCCCGGTCTCCGTAACAGCTGATATTTGACACAGACCCCCAAATCCCCATTTAGGTGCCTGGCATATGCCTGTACATTATTCTTTCATTTTGGACCTCTGAAATCAGCATGTCCTCATCCATTTGTGTCAACAAGATGAAATTAAGTCTGGAAACCTTTGACAAGTTGACTTCATGTCCGTCGCCGCCTATTAGGACCTTTCAAAGTGTAAAATGCGATCCGCCTTGAAGACGGAGCATTTTATTTTGAACGTGAACCTGATACTTTATTTTGTGTTTGTGCATGACTTCCTGTCCAGATTTTAGCAAAATTGAACAGATTTGTTGTGGCGTCCGGCAAAAATAGAAGCTCTGCGGATATTTAGCGCTGGAATGGCGGTGTTTCCACGGGCAGTGGAAACAGACACATTGACTTGAATAAACGGCCATTCCGCATTCAGTGGTAATTCGGGTCAGATTTATCAGTTTGTCTTTTTGCACCCAGTAGGCGAGGGCACCACACACTCACTGATTTCATCGAAATCACTAATTATTGATGCTTGGATTTAGTAACAAAAAGACACAAAGCAAACGAACATGAGCGCTGATGTTGGATGACATCATCAAATTTCAATGCACTGATTGGCCCTGATGGATATGTCAGTTTGTCCCGCACTTCACTGTTGAATATTCCGTCAGTTCAGAACGGGTTCTGAACTAAGACGAAATATTCAACAGTGAAGTGCGAAAGATGAGTCGCTTTTGCAGGAATTTGATTTTACCATGGAGGGTTCCAGGTAGAGAAACTGTCTATTCCCAGGGCATTCAATCTATCGCACCTTGACCAAACCAAACAGTCCAGTTGCGATCGATTGAACGACCTGAGAATACAATGACCTGGATGGATGAGAAGGTCCAAAGACGTGGAAACTATCTAGCGCAGGGGTGTCAAACGAACAGGTTTAATCTTGCCCGCCGTCTGCGAGATGCGTTTGCTAAGTGTAAAAAAAGTGAAACTGCTGTTCCAAATGTGTCCACTGGAAGTCGCTATAGCAATTCTGTCAGGCAAGCGAATGGTATTTAGCAGGGCCAAACAAGAGGTACACAGTAAAGTGTGGCTATGACTCCTCCCCCTGGACACAAATGAAACCTAAATCCTGCTGTTTTACGTCTTCTGCTTCGACCACATCATTGTCCCAGAATGTCTGTCAAAAAAGAAAAGTGGACGCAGCATCTAACTCAACCCTCTTGAATAGTTTCTACTTCCGTTTCTTATCGCTTGTTGATTTAGCACACTTTAATGACTTTGACAGTTAGGATTGTTTTTTTGCATCTCAGTAGTTGTGTTTCTCACTACGATAGGGCGAAACCATCCTTGCCCAGGCACACCCTCCTGGTTTTGGAGTATGAATATTTGAAGTTTTGGCACCAGCCGCTAGACTAGATCTGACCAATGTAAGTCTAAGACTAGATCTGACCAATCTAAGTCTAAGACTGGATCTGACCAATCTAAGTCGAAAACTAGATCTCACCAATCTAAGTCTAAGACTAGATCTGACCAATCTAAATCTAAGACTAGATTTGACCAATCTAAGGCTAAGACTGGATCTGACCAATCTACCGTATTTTCCGCACTATAAGGCGCACCTAAAAACCACAAATTTTCTCAAAAGCTGACAGTGCGCCTTATAATCCGGTGCGCCTTATATATGGGTTAATATTAATATTAATTTTCATAAAGTTTCGGTCTCGCAACTACGGTAAACAGCCGCCATCTTTTTTCCCCGTAGAAGAAGAAGAAGTGCGCGGTGCATGCTGGGATATGTGACGTTTCATTTCCATTTGTGTGTTTATGTAAAGACCCCAAAATGGCTCCTATTAAGTGTGTTGTCTGTCTAATTATAAATAATGCAGACGAGGCGTGTTGGACGAGTTCTCAACGTTTACTCACAGCGTGCTCATAACCACATTCTAACTGCCAGCATACAACAACGCTTCTCAGGGCTACCGCGCATGCTCGTCACTATCGTTGCATGCTGGGTAGTGTAGTTGTTATATTTGCTAGCTCATAACATCACATTAAGAGACACGCTTACGCGCTTAATTCAATACTCGCCGTCATTCCGGGTGGATTGACAAAAGACCTCCAGCCGCTAGATATTGGTGTCAACAGGGCATTCGAAGCTAGACTGCTAACTGCGTGGGAACAGTGGATGACAGAAGGCGAACACACGTGACGTTCACCAAGACAGGGAGACAGCGCCGGACGACATACGCCAACATCTGCCAGTGGATCGTAAATGCCTGGGCAGATATTTCGGTCACAACTGTGGTCCGAGCTTTCCGGAAGGCAGGATTCACAGAACTGCTGGACAACAGCGACACTGACTCCGATTACTTCGACGAGACGGAGCCGGCCATTTTGGATCCCACATTCGCCCAACTTTTCAATTCGGACACCGAAGGAGAAGAATTCGAGGGATTTATGAATGAAGAATAACTTCAGAAAGTGAGCGTTATGTTTATTTTGTGTGTTGTGACATTAACGTTCGAGCAACATTATTTTGCTATTGCTCTGCACTATTTTGAATTTTACTATGTTTGTGATTGCACATTTGCGTACATTTTGGGAGTGAACAGAGTTGTTAGAACGCTGGTTTTTAATATATTATTAAAGTTTGACTGACCTATCTGACTGTTTTTTTGACATTCCTTTAGCGCAGTTAGATGCGGCTTACAACACGGGGCGGCTTATAGGTGGACAAAGTTTTGAAATATGCCGTTCATTGAAGGCGCGGCTTATAACCCAGGGCGCCTTATGGTGCGGAAAATACGGTAAGTCTAAGACTAGATCTGGCTAACCTAAGTCTAAGACTAGATCCAACCAATCTATGTCTAAGACTAGATCTGACAATCTAAATCTAAGACTAGATTTGACCAATCTAAGTCTAAGACTATAACTGACCAATCTAAGTCTAAGACTATAACTGACCAATCTAAGACTAGATCTGACCAATCTAAGGCTAAGACTAGATCTGACCAATCTAAGGCTAATACTAGATCTGACCAATCTAAGTCTAAGACTAGATCTGACCAATCTAAGTCTAAGACTAGATCTGACCAATCTAAGTCTAAGACTAGATCTGACCAATCTAAGTCTAAGACTAGATCTGACCAATTTAAGGCTAAGACTACATCTGACCAATCTAAGTCTACGACTAGATCTGACCAATCTAAGTCTAATACTAGATCTGACCAATCTAAGTCTAAGACTAGATCCGACCAATCTAAGTCTAAGACTAGATCCGACCAATCTAAGTCTAAGACTAGATATGACTAATCTAAGTCTAAGACTAGATCTGACCAATCTAAATCTAAGACTAGATCTGACCAATCTAAGACTAGCTCCGACCAATCTAAGGCTAAGACTATATCCGACCAATCTAAGTCTATGAGCATGAACTGATGAAGTCTCCTCGGATGAGAGGCGAAACGTCTTCCAAGACAAACCAAACAGTCCAGTTGCAGTTGAGTGATTGCCCTGAGATGACAATGACATGGATGAATGAGAACATTCATAGACATCTTTATCTTTAGGTTATCGTGCCATGATTTTTCCACTCGGGAACAGGTTTTCCTCCATGTGGCCCCCAAGCTAAAATGTGTTTCACACCCCAGTCACAACGCAGAATCCGCCGAATGGCATTTTTTTGCGCACAAACTCTTCTTTCGCTGTTGCCTTGCTTTTCAGAAATTCAATTGAAACAATCCAAACCCTGGATAATGTTGTGACCCGAAGGAATCGGAAGTAGTTACCTACCAAATATTTCCCTTCCTCTTTCATTGTTTGCCGGGTCGATAACAACACTGATGGACAAACGCTCCCCCGAGACTGCCAATAACACTTAGCGTTTGCCGCGCTCAGCTAAATGTCAGCGATGAAGCTCGGGAAGATGAAAACCGATGTGACAAAACAACACGGTGTTGTCAAGAAGGCGCACTATGGCATGGTGTGGGACACAGGAATGTGGAAAATGGAATATGTGTGTTCGTATGTCATGTCTGACAGAATCATCCTGCAGGCTTATAATCATGGGCCCTCTCCAGATGGAGGACTCAGCAGAGGTCTTCCTGCTTCCCCAGGGCAAGGGAAGTAGGGGGCTGATGTGTGTGTGCGTCGAGTGAGGTATTGAACCGTCACATCCCCAGAATCCACCAGGAAATAAGCATCGCGCAGACACGACCAAATTAGATGAAGATTTTTCCCACCGTTCGTACCAGACAACTTTGCCTTCAGTCACATGCTTAGACTTAGACTTAGACTTAGACTTCCTTTTTACTGTCATTCAAATTTGAACTTTACAGCACAGATAAGAACGGAATTTTGTTACATAAGCTCATGGTAGTGCAGGATAAAAAAGCAATAAGGTGCATATATAAATAAATAAATATATATAAATAATACTGTATATAAATATATATATAAAATAAATAAATATATATAAATATATATAAATAAATAAATAGATTACTGTACAGATAAGTATATTGCACTTTTTCACATGCGTCCACGTTTATGTATGTATGTTATGTTGTCTTTTTTATTCCAGCGAGTTAATCCGTTTTGGGGGGAGTTGAGGGGATAATTTAATTATGATGCGTTCAAGAGTCTTACGGCCTGAGGGAAGAAGCTGTTACAGAACCTGGAGGTTCTGCTTCGGAGGCTGCGGAACCTCTTTCTAGAGTCCAGCAGTGAAAACAGTCCTTGGTGGGGGTGGGAGGAGTCTTTGCAGATTTTCTGAGCCCTGGTCAGGCAGCGGCTTTTTGCGATCTCCTGGATAGGAGGAAGAGGAGTCCTGATGATCTTTTCCGCCGTCCTCACCACTCTCTGCAGAGACTTCCAGTCTGAGGCATTGCAGGCTCCAGTCCAGACAGAGATCGGACTGAGGCAAGTCTTTCAACCAAGTTCTGGGCACTTCTTACTTTTGAAGGTGGAACTGGCAGTCTGTGTAGTCCTGGTTAATACAACCAATACCAGAGTGTTTTCTGTCATTTGGTCGTACTGTGGACATGTTTTTGTTTGGACGACAACGCCTTAATGGTTTGATATTGGATCACAAGTAAAAAAGAACAGGCGGGAAAAGGCAACATTGATTGATTGATTGAGACTTTTATTAGTAGATTGCACAGTTCAGTACATATTCCGTACAATTGACCACTAAATGGTAACACCTGAATACGTTTTTCAACTTGTTTAAGTCGGGGTCCACGTAAACAATTCATGGTAAACACAAGTAGTTTTTTTGCACAATTTAAGGCACATTTGGATGGATGACATCTGCATCCAACAATGTGTCTTCTTCTCCAGCCTCAACCGTAGTCGGCAGCTTTGGTTTGACTGACAGGCGAGAATGGACCTCGTTCTCACTCTTGTCAGAGTAGATCGACTGTGTCACCGGGTCAGCACGTCTCTGTCTCCGCTATGAAATCTTGATTAGAAATGTACAATATGCGTACTTAACACCTT
The DNA here is from genome assembly GCF_033978685.3 of Nerophis lumbriciformis. Taxonomy (NCBI): domain Eukaryota; kingdom Metazoa; phylum Chordata; class Actinopteri; order Syngnathiformes; family Syngnathidae; genus Nerophis; species Nerophis lumbriciformis. Next base: position 18,315,926 of record NC_084567.2, on the reverse strand, counting down.
ACACACACTTTGAAGACAGAGGGAATATTTGCATGAAATCGACCTCCTGTACTGTACATGCATATGATTTGTGCAAATATGCATCTCCACATATATACATACATCTATATGTACATATATATACAAAACCCAAAACCAGTGAAGTTGGCACATTATGTAAATGGTCAATAAAAACAGAATACAAAGATTTGCAAGTCCTTTTCAACTTATATTCAATTGAATAAACTGCAAAGACAAGATATTTAATATTCGACTGAGAAACTTCATTTTTTTTTGCAAATAATCATTAACTTAGAATTTAATGGCAGCGACACGTTGCAAAAATGTTGGCACAGGGGTATTTTTACCACTGTGTTACATGGCCTTTCCTTTTATCAACACTCAGTAAACGTTTGGGAACTGAGGAGACCAATTTTGAAGCTTTTCAGGTGGAATTCTTTCCCATTCTTGCTTGATGTACAGCTTAAGTTGTTCAACAGTCCGGGGACTCCATTGTGGTATTTTAGGCTTCATAATGCACCACACATTTTCAATGGGAGACAGGTCTGGACTACAGGCAGGCCAGTCTAGGACCCACACTCTTATACTACAAAGCCACACTGTTATAACACGTGGCTTGGCATTGTCTTGCTGAAATAAGCAGGGTAAAGTTGCTTGGATGGCAACATATGTTGCTTCAAAACCTGTATGTGCCTTCACAGATGTGTAAGTTACCCATGCCTTGGGCACTAATACACCCCCATACCATCACAGATGCTGGCTTTTCAACTTTGTGCCTAAAACAATACGGACGGTTCTTTTCCTCTTTGGTCCGGAAGACACGACATCCACAGAATCCAAAAACAATTTGAAATGTGTACTCGTCAGACCACAGAACACTTTTCCACTTTGTATCAGTCCATCTTAGGGCCCTTCTACACTATCCA
>NC_084567.2:18275000-18310000 GCF_033978685.3 Nerophis lumbriciformis | reverse complement strand
AGAGTAAGCGATGATATTACGGACCTTCGATCCCTCAGGCGGTACTGCATCAAAAATGCGACATCAGTGGGTAAAGGATATCACCACATGGGCTCAGGAACACTTCAGAAAACCACTGTCAGTAAATACAGTTTGTCGCTACATCCGTAAGTACAAGTTAGAACTCTACTATGCAAAGCGAAAGCCATTTATCAACAACACCCAGAAACGCCGCGGGTTTCGCTGGGTCCGAGCTAATGTAGGATGAACTGATGCAAATTGGAAAAGTGTTCTGTGGTCTGGCGAGTGCACATTTCACATTTTTTTTGGAAACTGTGGACGTTGTGTCCTCCCGACCAAAGAGAAAAATAACCATTTGGATTGTTTTAGGCGCAAAGTTGAAAAGCCAGCATCTATGATGGTATGGGGGTGTATTAGTGCCCAAGGCATGGGTAACTTACACATCTGTGAAGGCACCATTAATGCTGAAAGGTACATACAGGTTTTGGAGGAACACATGTTGCCATCCAAGCAACGTTACCATGGACGCCCCTGCTTATTTCAATCAATCAATCAATCAATCAATGTTTATTTATATAGCCCTAAATCACAAGTGTCTCAAAGGGCTGCACAAGCCACAACGACATCCTCGGTACAAAGCCCACATAAGGGCAAGGAAAAACTCTCCCCAGTGAGACGTCGATGTGAATGACTATGAGAAACCTTGGAGAGGACCGCATATGTGGGTAACCCCCCACCGCCCCCACCCTCTAGGGGAGACCGAATGCAATGGATGTCGAGTGGGTCTGACATAATATTGTGAGAGTCCAGTCCATAGTGGATCCAACATAATAGTAAGAGTCCAGTCCATAGTGGGGCCAGCAGGACAATGCCAAGCCACGTGATACAACAGTGTGAGTTCATAGTAAAAGAGTGTGGGTACTAGACTGGCCTGCCTGTAGTCCAGACCTGTCTCCCATTGAAAATGTGTGGCGCATTATGAAGCGTAAAATACCACAATGGAGACCCCCGGACTGTTGAACAACTTAAGCTGTACATCAAGCAAGAATGGGAAATAATTCCACCTGAAAAGCTTCAAAAATTGGTCTCCTCGGTTCCCAAATGTTTACTGAGTGTTGTTAAAAGGAAAGGCCATGTAACACAGTGGTAAAAATGCCCCTGTGCCAACTTGTTTGCAATGTGTTGCTGCCATTAAATTCTAAGTTAATGATTATTTGCAAAAAAAAAAGAAGTTTCTCAGTACGAACATTAAATATCTTGTCTTTGCAGAGTATTCAATTAAATATAAGTTGTAAAGGATTTGCAAATCATTGTATTCTGTTTTTATTTACGAATTACACAACGTGCCAACTTCACTGGTTTTGGGTTTTGTACTTTATTGAGCTCAGAGTGGGAAAATAGAAAAATACATGTTGTCCATTTGCACCCATTTTGTGTGAATAAATGCATGCAACATGTAAAATCAATGAATGACAGGGCGCTTCATATCGAAACATATTCTTAGCCCCTTCCTGCTCTGTCACTGATATGAATACGATGACAAATGCTCACTGAGTGCTGGTCTCGTAATGTTGCTTGTGCTGGGTTTGGTCCCCCTCAGGATGGTGTCAGGAAGTTTAGCTAATGTATATTTTAATTATGTTAAATTTGTTTTTTGCACAATTGCAACAATTTTCCCATAAATTCCATTTAGTACAAAACATGCATCAAAATAAATTCAAGTTTGATTACAAACGTATATGCCTTGTTTCACATACATAAGAACATGTGAATAAAAAAATCTAAAAAACATGCTGAGGGTCCCAATTTACCAAGGTAGTAGGAGTAGCAGTGGTGTATTTTGGAAATGCTACAAAAAAGCTGAATAAATAACAATAAAAAGGAAATTATCTTCAAAACATTACGGTAAAGCACAGAAATAGAAACAAACACAGTACTTCACAATTAAACACATGAAAAAATCAAAACAATACAGGATACATGTGCATGTACGAGCCAGTCTGCCTCACAGCAAGAGGATAGAGAAAAAGAAGGAGTTTTTGACTACAGCGTCGGACTACAATTACGGACTCTGCAAATCACGCACACACACACACACACACACACACATATATATATATATATATATATATATATATATATATATATATATATATATACATATATATATATATATATATACTGTATATATAAATATACACCTTGTGAAATTAGTTATTTACACAGAAATATTTTATACCTTTAATTGTTTCCAAACGATGTCTGTAACACGGCAGTTAAACGGCTGATCAAACAAAACAGAGGTCATGGTCATGGACCCACTAGCTGCGGAAGCTAGCTTTCCAATCAGCTAAACAGACTTAATAACTCAACAGTGACATTTTGGGGAATTTTCTGAGGAATTTGTGAAACTGAAACAAAACAAAAATAATGCCATTGTAAGTTAATAATACTAACACAGACATTTGTAGAGGTGTTAGCATATTAGCCAGTGCTAATGACGCTAACTTCATTACATCCTGATAGCACATACAAATATGCATGCAAACATGGGACGGTTTAGTAAGTAAGAATTGTTTTAGTTATATTGTAAAACGTACAAACGTTGTTTGGAGTGATGAATGAAGAATCTTTTCGAGCAGTAACGCTATGGCCAGTTTTACTTTCGGTTCGAGGCATTAAAACGGGAAGTACATTTTTAAAATCCATGAATTAACCACATCGTTTTTACAAGCCGCAGGTTTTAAAGTGTAGGAAAAAAGTAGTCTGGGAATTACGGTAGTTTTCGGGAAGGTAACTAGTAAAGCAAACCAATGACCTTTTTAAGATGTATTTTTCTCAACAATGATTAAAAATGACTATTCATGTAAAACGATGGGTGTCAGGATGAATATTGCTTCAACTTAGTGTTAATGTTCATCATCATTGTGCTTTTTGATGGCACCTTGGACAAAACATCTGGAAATGCAACGTGAAAAAACCTCTGTAAAGCCTCTGTCCTCATTAATATCAACCTTTTTTTTCCGCAGAGGTAGATAATTGATCGTTAAAACCATTTATTGTTACATCCCCACAGTATCTTACACACATCAAATGTGATCAAAAAGGTTAATTGTTTATTAATATAATCGGTGATAATATAATCGCTGTGCTGCCCAGTTGTCTTGTTTTCTTACACTTCTGAGTCTCATTCGCAAGTATTATATAGTACAGGGGTTTTTAACCTTTTTGACCTCGGGGCTCAACTTTTTCACTACATAGAGGCCCGGGGGCCCTCTCAAATATTAACACTGGATTAGTAAACTTACTCTAGATTTAACTCGTATTCAATAATTATTTCTTACCCACTTACAGTTTAACAGGATAAACCTTGTAAAATGGCATGAAAGCACATACCGATCTCAGAGATTATTAGCAAGGCTTAGGTCAGGCTGATTACAAAAATACAAAACCCAAAACCATTGAAATTGTGTAAATCGTAAATGAAAACAGAATACAATGATTTACAAATCCTTTTCAACCTATATTCAATTGAATAGACTGCAAAGACAATATACTTAACGTTCGAACTGAGAAACGTTGTTATTTTTTGCAAATATTAGCTCATTTGGAATTTGATGCCTGCAACATGTTTCAAAAAAGCTAGCACAAGTGGCAAAAAAGACTGAGAAAGTTGAGGAATGTTCATCAAACACTTATTTGGAACATCCCACAGGTGAACAGGCTAATTGGGAACAGGTGGGTGCCATGATTGAGTATAAAAGCAGCTTCCATGAAATGCTCAGTCATTCACAAACAAGGATGGGGTGAGGGTCACCACTTTGTGAACAAATGCGTGAGCAAATAGTTTAACAAAATCATTTCTCAACGAGCTATTGCAAGGAATTTAGGTATTTCACCATCAACGGTCCGTAATATCATCACAAGGTTCAGAGAATCTGGACGTAAGCGATGATATTACGGACCTTCGATCCTTCAGGCGGTACTGCATTAAAAAAGCGACATCGGTGTGTAAAGGATATCACCACATGGGCTCAGGAACACTTCAGAAAACCAATGTCAGTAACTACAGTTGGAAGTAAGTGCAAGTTAAAACTCAACTATGCAAAGCCAAAGCCATTTTTCAACACCCAGAAACGCCGCCGGCTTCGCTGGGCCCGAGCTCATCTAAGAAGGACTGATTGGATAAGTGTTCTGTGGTCTGACGAGTCCACATTTCAAATATACTTTGGAAACTGTGGACGTCGTGTCCTCCGGACCAAAGATGAAAAGAACCATCCGGACTGTTATCGGCGCAAAGTTGAAATGCCAGCATCTGTGATGGTATGGGGGTGTATTAGTGCCCAAGGCATGGGTAACTCACACATCTGTGAAGGCATCATTAATGCTGAAAGGTACATACAGGTTTTGGAGCAACATATGTTGCCATTTAAGCAAGGTCTTTTTCATGGACGCCCCTGCTTATTTCAGCAAGACAATGCCAAGCCACATTCTGCACGTGTTACAACAGCGTGGCTTCGTAGTAAAAGAGTGCGGGTACTAGACTGGCCTGCCTGTAGTCCAGACCTGTCTCCCATTGAAAATGTGTGGCACGATATGAAGCGTCAAATACCACAACGGAGACCCCGGACTGTTGAACAACTTAAGCTGTACATCAAGCAAGAATGCAAAATAATTCCACATGAAAAGCTTAAAAAATTGGTCTCCTCAGTTTCCGAACGTTTACTGAGTGTTGTTAAAAGGAAAGGCCATGTAACACAGTGGTAAAAATGCACCTGTGCCAACATTTTTGCAATGTGTTGCTGCCATTAAATTCTAAGTTAATGATTAGTTGCAAAAAACAACAAGTTTGTCAGTTCGAACATTAAATATATTGTCTTTGCAGGCTATTCAATTGAATATACGATGAAAAGGATTTGCAAATCATTGTATTCTGTTTTTATTTACCATCTACACAACGTGCCAACTTCACTGGTTTTGGGTTTTATAAATATTAATCACATTTTCTGCAAAAGAAAGGACTCATAAAAATTTATTAAAAATATATTTACACACAATTACACCGGGCTAAAATAAAGTAACTCAATTAATAAATAATAATTAATGATTTTTAACTAAAATGTCAAATTTTAAGTGCGACTAAAAATACAGCTTTACGAATTTAGTCATATTTTTTGCACTTGAAGAAATTTCTCTCTGACTTCAGCTCCAGTCCTCCTCTCTGTGTTTGAGATTGTCAATGGGCCCCATAGTTAATAAGAAACACCAATATAGTAGACTTTGCATGCAGTTGCAATTCCCAGATGCTGGATGGCAGTGGTGTTTTGGCTACGGTGTGTTGCCTTAGTCAGGAAGTAGTCTTTGCCATTAAATTGAACGAGCCAGTCCTTTTTTTTGGAGCCCTACAATGTGTTAATACTGTAAGTACTGTACTTATTACACACCAGCTTCTTGATTGTAACATTCTTCTTAGTTGTAGTTTTCATTACCAAATTTGGAGATTCTGAAATCACCATGTAAAATCGCTAATGTTAATTAATAGCATGTATGTTATACACGAAGAAAATTAGCAGCAAGCTAGCACTTTAGAGAAATTAAGCCTTACTGTACTTTGAGCACATTTTCTTGCTTTGTTGGCATGGGGGATTGTAACATTACTTTCGGCTGAGTCCGCTCTGAGTGCTTGACTGATTGTTTCCCGGCCAAGTGCTTGAGCTGTTGCTGAGTCTGCAACGGGACGGGATGTCATTTGCTGCAAAAGTATCCAAATATTGCAGTATGGTTTGATTTTATGTAAAATAGGTGAATATACCACCCATTTACCCTTTTGGCCCCCAAAAATATGAAACCACCCCTTACACTTTAAGTCCTGGAGGTCAGCATCTGTTTTGGTCGTTGGATTTTCTTTTCACGAATGAAAATTGAAAAACATCTGGTATATTTAAAGCACTAACAAAATATAAAAAACCAGTTTGATTTTAATTTTTTATTTAAAAAAAAAAATAATTAAATCCTCAGTAAATAGGAATGAAAAAACGACCAAAATGGATGCTTTTTCATTTGCAGACACCGTACCTTTTATTTTCAAAGTAAAAGCGGGGATAACTACTACCTGTGACTCTGAGTAAAATGTCTTTGGAGCTCTACATCAAAATATATTTTACATATGGTACAACGAGGACTGACATCTAAAGAAATACATACACACTTATCAACAGAAACTGAAACTGAAAAACAGACCGAAACAGAGGTCTTTGCATATTTCGACACAAGAATCGTAAGTAGGGACTTTAAAGACAGGACCGCGGACTGGCCTGGAAGAAAATGTGAACTATGGTGTGTGATCAGATCCCTTTTTGCCTCCACTTCGTATATGATATGTGTGTATAGGTCAGGGGTCGGCAACCCGCGGCTCCGGGGCCGCATGCGGCTCTTTGATCACTCTGATGCGGCTCAGCTGCCTATCGTCAAGCATGGTGGTGGTAGAATTATGCTCTGGGTCTTTTTTGCTGCCAATGGAACTGGTGCTTTACAGAGAGTAAATGGGACAATGAAAAAAGAGGATTACCTCCAAATTCTTCAAGACAACGCTGCATCTTTAATACATACATTCTTAACCTCAAAACTTTTTTAAAAAAGGTAATTTTCTAGAAATTTTAGCCATTTCCAGGTTTTATTCTCTAACTAGTTCATCCGAGCAATTTAATCTGACAGATTAGACGTATGGAGGATGATTCATTTCGAAGCGTTTAGGTTTTCGTTATAGGACCTGGTCCAAGATTACCCTTCTCCAAAGAGCACCAAAAAGTCTCAACTTTACCGTAGATCAGGCGTCTCAAATTCAAACCCAGTTAGTTTGCCTATAATTTTTTTTTAAAATACCGTATTTTTCGGACTATAAATCGCAGTTTTTTTCATAGTTTGGCCGGGGGTGCGATTTATACTCAGGAGCGACTTATGTGTGAAATGATTAACACATTAGCGTAAAATATCAAATAATATTATTTAGCTCATTCACGTAAGAGACTAGACGTATAAGATTTCATGGGATTTAGCGATTAGGAGTGACAGATTGTTTGGTAAACGTATAGCATGTTCTATATGTTATAGTTATTTGAATGACTCTTACCATAATATGTTACGTTAACATACCAGGCACGTTCTCAGTTGGTTATTTATGCCTCATATAATGTACACTTATTCAGCCTGTTGTTCACTATTCTTTATTTATTTTAAATTGCCTTTCAAATGTCTATTCTTGGTTTTGGGTTTTATCAAATAAATTTCCCCCAAAAATGCGATTTATACTCCAGTGCGACTTATATATGTTTTTTTTCCTTCTTTATTATGCATTTTGGGCCGGTGCGACTTATACTCCGAAAAATACGGTACCAAACATCGAAAAACGGCCCTAATTTTGTTTTTTGATTTGCGTTTAAGAATTGGAAATAGAACGAACGTAAGGTACACGGACCTTTCCGTTCGGTTTACTCGGGCTCATCATTTTTCTTCTATGAAATAGAAAATGAAAATCAAACCGTTTTTGCTTTTCAACACCAAAAAAGAAAAACACATGTTTTTCAATTTTCCTTTTTGTATTCTAAAATGATAATCAAATCAACCATTAATTTAAAGAAACAAAGAAAACCCAGTGACCAAAACACACACAAACCCGCAGTTCCTGGCCTTGTGGGGACACACCATCATGGACTGTAGCCTGTGGGACGCACCGTGTCGACCATAAAACCTTGTGTTGGGACCGCTGGTAGCAGCCAACAGCATTGCTTCATGAGCAGTAACGTGGTTTCACTCCACTGCACGCCGCACTAAAGCGCACCCGGAGTCACATCATTTGAGGGAAGCGGGTGAGGCAAATTGACGTCCCCGGTTTTTAATATCTTGCGTAACCGATTTAGGAGGCATCTGCAAACCAGTAAGTAGGTCGCACTCCTTGCAGGAATAGAAACGCTGTTTTTTTTTCTTCTTCCGTTCTCCATCAGGATTCCCTCTTAAGGACGATACTGCCAACGGTTCACTCAGTTTTTTCTTCGTCCTCCTTTCTGTCATCACCTGTCTTTTTCACAACTCTGCTTTTTTTTTCTTCAGCATCATCTGTGTCTCCTCGTTCGCTCTCGCTCTCTCTTTCTCTCTCTCTCTCTCTCTCTCTCTCGTGGAGCCAATGGTGGAAACGCAGCCTCCAATGTAACTCATTGGCCGTCACACCGCTTGATGCGCTCCGTCCTCTCCCTTCTGCGCTATTCTGCACTGCACTGCTTCTCTCTCTCCCCGCCCCCCCACTCTTCCTTTTTCTCCAACCTGCATCCCTCTCGCACTTGAGTGCGTTCCTCAGCTCCGCGCCACTTGGGGGAAATACCGTGCGCTCTGTGGAAACTAATGCTTTTTGGGTTCCCCCAGCCTTTCCTCGGACTCCGTGGATGTGTGTGGGCCTGAGGAGGGCTCCAGGGTACGGGGGGAGGAGCTGCTCAAGTGGGCGCATCTTCTAGGCTTCTTCCAAGCCGTGGTCGTGGTTGATGGTGGCGCCTGGAGGGTCATGCCCTGGGACTTGTGCGCTTTACGGTGCTCGGAGTTGGAGATCCTCTCCCCTTTCCGCGCCCCCCGGCGGGGCAAGCTTGAGCCCGGTGCCGGGGGAAGCTGAAGAGCAGGCACCATGAACCAACTGGACGCGCCGCGGCCACTCAACTGGACCATCAGGAAGCTGTGCCACGCAGCCTTCCTGCCGTCCGTACGCCTACTCAAGGTAAACAAACGCGTCGGGGAGCTGTAAGCGTAAAGCAAGAACCGTACAAGATTTGTTGCTTTCGGGTGCAGAAGTGGGGCAAAAACCGCTGGCGTAAAGCGTACCCCTTCCGGGGGAGGGGAGGTGCGTGGTATTATCGGGGCCAATGGAAAGTGTTTTTGTTGGGTTGTAGAAATACGAGGTGGAAATAAGAGGTTTGCATGGAGGACAGGTGACGCGACTGGCAAGAAGAAGAGCGGAGATGGCAAATGAATAATGACGGATGCACCGAGGAGGATCCAGAATATGTAGATGTGCGTTGTCGAGCCAAAGTTGGCATGTTTTGAAATTGATTCGACAATTTCCCCTCTCTCTCTCTCTCTCTCTCTCTCTCTCTCAATAAGGCATCGTCCAAACTAGGGCTGCAACTAACGATTATTTTAATAGTCGATTAGTCAACGATTATCTGAACGATTAGTCGACTGATCGGATAATAAAGCGTACACATATTTAACGGCTGTCATTTTTCCATCGACTTCTTAAATGCAGCTCAAGTTATTTTAGGCATGCGCTTACGGACAACAAAGATGACTAATTCATTCATAAATATTTATGTATGCTGTAACTGTGCTGCTCATCCAGCTGTTGCAAAAATTACATTGACTAATAAAGTGTTGTCTATTTGAAAGAAAGGAAAGGCAAAGTGCTAAAAAACTATTAACCTTTTTTATGTATTTAAAAAAAACAGTTAAAATAGCAGCAATGAAAACACAAAATCTGAAAATCGTTTTGCCTATTGATTAACAGTTTAACACTCTAATAGACTCAATGTGTTGAATTATATATTTGATTCATTCTTAAAATGTTGTCTATTTAATAGATTGTATATTTAATTTTATGATACCTCCACATTGATGCCCGTCAGTCTCTCTGTGTTTGTTCGCGATTGCTAAAGGGCCTTTTTTTACGACATTGCAAATTGACGTTTCTTTAAAACGTTCTTGGATTGATGTAAACAACGTTTAAATGGCTGACTTTGGCTAAAATGATAGTGAAAGTTATTTTTCACACAACTTTGTCTCACGCTTGTTAGCTAGCTAGCAAACTAGAAGCTAACACTCTTACCGAGGCTAAGACCCTGCAAATGTCTGACATCATGTCTCCGCTTTAAATGTTGCCGATATAGATGCACTGCACTACACAGATATACTGCCATAAAAACAAGGTCCGCTTTTCCAAATGAGCAAGGCATTTATGTTTTTAACAAGAATGAGAGAAAATAGCCTCACACTTTACATGTTAGCACTGGCCTTGTTTTTGCGAGAGACCCACTTCCGCCCGGAAAAACCCGAGCGATGACATCGCGACTATTGTCGACAAATATAATTGTCGGCGACAAACTAATCGTTGCAGCCCTAACACACCTGCTCAGTACGTCTGTTGTGTAGAAGTCTTGTTTAGACACCTTTTTGGCATTCATGCATGCATTTTTGCCTGCCACTTAGTCCAGGGCTGCGTCCTCCTCTCCTGATCTGAGTGTCTCATAAAAAATAAAAGCCTTTTTGCTCTGACGTTGACGCAGACGTCTGCATACGTGTCGCGTGCTTGAATGGATTGCTTTGAAACCCTTAATTGAAAGCCGATATGTGTGTATGGATGTGTGCGCAAGAGCTAGAACTTTGCACGCTCTGGTGCATTTCCACAATTCTACATCTACAGTCAAACAGGTGCTTTTAATTTGGTGTTTTTCATGAAAAGTCTTCTTGAAAACTGCAGCTGTCATGAGCTCAGCGTACCTTTTAGACCAGAGTTATTCAACTGACCTGTTTTGGGGGACAGACTTCCGGAAAGCTAAGGACTGGGTGGCTGGATTTCTCCCTTCCCTATTAGTTTCATTTAGTATATTCCGGAGTACCATTGCCCTTTAATTTTTGTCTGTTTTATCAGAGTAAAAAAACTAGTCAAAGATCTGTAATGATAACGCCCGAGAGCAAGGGTGTGAAACATACGTTTAATATAATGAGCTGCACATTTTTTTATGAAAGAAACTGCTGGCCTAAATGTGACCACTGGATTCTATCAGGCAAGCAAACAATATGTACCGGGGCCGAAACAAGAGGTACAAAGTAGACGCAGAGTTTAACTCGACCCTGTTAAATAGTTTGCACCTTCGTTTGTATGGTTTGTTGAGTTAGCACAGGATTAATACGTGGAAATGACAAATGAGGTAGTTGATACCGAGAATAGTTTTTATTTATTCATTTTGTTTTGTTTTAATCCCAGTTTAAGTTAACGTTTAATGGCTTTGTAGTTACACTGAGACAACTGCACCACTTTTTCCACTCGGAATGTTCAACTAACTTTGGAGTGTTTTGCCAAGAGGATTATTTTTAAATATTCCCATTTTCAGAATGTGCGTGTTCTGTATTTGGCCAAAGTAAAACAAAGAAAACAATCTGCTGCAAAATGTTAGACGCTCTCAAGTTTTTAGGACTGAACTGGCGTGCCACCAGTCGAATAGTCCGAATGATGAAAAAGAGAGGACCTAAAATGGAACCTTGAGGAACACCACTAGTACAACTAAAGATTCTCCAGTAACACCTAAGTTACATAAAACACACTATGAAAAATAAATGACACAAAGGAGAGGATTTAAAGGGGTGCTTTGAGTAACGTCTCAGTTCTGTAAATCACGAGTTTGGACCCAAGTGTTCTATGTTGAACAGGTGCGTTAATTTGGTGTTTTTCATGAAAACTCTACCTCAAAATTACTACTATTACCATAATTGCTACAATTACCAGAAAGCAAACCCCGGGGGGCCGCCGGATGTCTCCCTTCAGTATTACTCATTTGCACTTAAATGTTATTGACAGTTTAAACATACATCATTATTATTTATTATTACTTTAGATTTTTTTTGTACTTTAATTGTATGTAATTTTATTGTTTTATCAGTTTTTGAGTCCCTTCTTTTGCAGTATATTTAATTAGTTATTTTTGTAATAAGTCTGACCTAAGCCTTGACAATAATCCTTGTGATTAACACATGTTTTGATATCATTAGACAAAGTTGTAAACTCTAAGTAGGTTGGATATATTTATTTAATATATATATATATATATGGGGACGGCGTGGCGAAGTTGGGAGAGTGGCCGTGCCAGCAATCTGAGGGTTACTGGTTCAATCCCCACCTTCTACCATCCTAGTCACGTCCGTTGTGTCCTTGAGCAAGACACTTCACCCTTGCTCCTGATGGGACTGGTTAGCGCCGTGCATGGCAGCTCCCGCCATCAGTGTGTGAATGTGTGAATGTGTGTGTGTGAATGGGTGAATGTGGAAAATAGTGTCAAAGCGCTTTGAGTTCCTTAAAAAAGGTAGAAAAGCGCTATACAAGTACGACCCATTTACCATTTACCATAATATGATTACAATAAAGAGTAAGATTACAAATTCAGTGAGTGAGACCCAGGCCCCTGTGTAGTGGAAAAGTTGGGACACGAGGTCAAAGAGGTTAAGAAACCCCGATCTACTGTTATTAAGACTCTGCCGCAAAAATGTTCGACTCTCAAGTTTTTAGAACTGAACTGGCGTGCCACCCATTGATTAAACCCATAGATGAAAAAGACCGGACCTAAAATGGAACCTTGAGGAACACCACTAGCATAACTAAAGAAGTTGAACAGATGACCACTGTCTGCATCTGAAGTAAACAATCTACAGTAGCATCTTCGTTACATAAATCTCATTACGAAATAATGCCAAAAAGGAGAGGACTTAAAGGGGTTCCTTGAGGAACGCCTCGGTTTTGTAAATCACAAATTTGGACCGCAGTGTTTTGTGTTTGCTAGAAAGGTTTAAATGTGAATGCAATGATCTATCAAAGTGTTTACAGTGGTCCAAGTTCCTCTATAGAACAGGAGCGCTGTCGTCCATTTTGCAAATTTCTGCAAACATTTTTGACTCCCAAGTTTTGAACTGAATTCGGGGGCCGGTATGATGTCATCCCGGGCCGAATCCCCGGCCTGCCATTTGAATAGCCCTGCTTTGGACCTCAGTTCAGAGCATGAAAGGATGGACTTTTTCTTCGGCTTTTTGTGGCACTTACTAAGAACGATGGAGCGCCAACCATGTCGAAACATCTCAGTTCAGCAAGCAGCAAAGGATTAACTGCACAAGTTTGGCTTTTGGGCGGGGGATTATTGTAGCTTTTTTGTGACATTTATTCAAAAAAAAAAAAAAAGAAGTGACTTCTACGAGGGGTTTTAAAGAGAAGAGCGAATGCGAAAATAAAGAACGACACCAGAAGTTACAGTAAGTACATGGATTCATACTGAAAGCAGTTAGTTGTTTCTATTTCCAGTTGAAAAATTAAGTAACTAGTTCGATAAATTGTACTTGTCAGAGTAGTTTTAATGCAACATACCTTTTTTTCTTTTTTTCCCTGTAGGACGAGTAACAAATTTGGTACTTTTATAGGCACAAACCGAATTCCATCGATACTACCGGCTATCGATTAACGTAGACTCAAACGGTGCCATATTGTGCTACCTTTTGTTGCTTGTGATGTAGCAGACTCGTCACGTCTGGTTGCAGACTAAACACCGGCTCACGTAAACAATCAGTCCAGCAGCACTTAGGGCGGACTCCGTCAAACTCTTTCTGAGTAATGCTGCAATTTTCAACACCAAACAAAGCAAGTATGCTTGGCAGAAAACGCTTAAATGTAAAGTAAGGCTACACTCTTCCATAGACAGGCTACTAATAGCATTAGCGATTTTACATGGCAATTTTAACACCTTCAAATGTGTTAATTTTTATTTATTTATTTACAGACATAATTTTGTATTATATTATTGTTTATTTTGTTAATATCAGAGTCTATTCTGCAGAAAGGCCATCCCTAGAAATGCACATCTTATGGATAGGGACCCACAGTTAAAATATGCATCATCATATAATATACAAAATACAGTATAATACAATTCATTTCAAAATCTACCCACCAAATAGCCATTTACAGATTCATACAAACCTACCAATAGGGTGACATTTATAAAGAAGGAATCTTTAAATCCACCAAATCAGTCTCGATATCCTATTATTCAAATTTGATTAAAAAGTTGCATCTTGAAGATTTGCAATAATCTCATTGTACATAGAGAATGAAAAATAATGAAAAAAATAATGAATACTAGAACTTGTATACATGTTACAATCAAACAGCACATAACATAGAGTCTTAACACTTCGTAGGGCGCAACAGAACACATTCAGCCTAATGGAAAAGCTACTACCTAGTTAGAAAACATACTGTGGATACAGTACTGCCCTCTAAGGTCTTGGAAGTGCAACTGCATTGCAAATGAGACTCAAATGAAGAAAGAAACCAATATTTAACAACTTTTAAATATAATTTAATAAATAATTAATAAATATACATTTATTAACACACACAAAAGTACCAACAATTAGTACAGTTGAGTATCGATTCCCAACTACTGTATCAGTTCAATTTTGAACGGTACCCATCCCTACTTTTACTTGAATATTTTTCTAAAGATCAAACCATTTTTACTCTGTTAAATGATGTTTCATTTGCATCACTGCATGTGCATATATCATAACTATATGTATTTATAATCTAATAACTACTGCTTGCAAAGACACATTAATTGTTTAGGCTTGTTCGACTGACACAGTAGCACAGAAGCCAGACATGTGTAATAAGTGTCCTTAAATGATGTAGTATATATCACAGTCTAAAGTACAATATTTGTCAATACAAACAAGTATCACAAATCATTATAGTTGCGTATTACTTAAACACACAAAGTATTAGCGTTTTAAAAGGTATCCAGTAACAAACGTCTCTGCGTCATTCAATTTACTCTGTCATGAGGTTAATGTGATCAATTATTATCGCCAAAAAACAAATGACCCTTCCACTTTAATTTAAAGACAGTATAAGTCCACTCCAGACAGTTAATAATAAATAGGTTAGTGTTTTAGTACGTATTTGTATTACTTTTTAGTGTGGAATGTTCGAAAAGGTTGGATAAATTGAAATTAGTCAAACGATAGGTATAAATAAAACAAACAAAACAATGTGTAAATGTTTTCCATATATTAGCCGCACCGGACTATAAGCCGCAGATATATACGTTGTGAAATGAGTTATTTGCACAGAAATATTTTATAAATGTTTATAAAATGTTGTTTATCCCTTAACTGTTTCCAAACGGTGTCTGTAACGCGGCAGTAAAATGGCTAATCAAACACAACAGAAGTCATCACCATGGACCCACTGGTTACGGAAGCTGGCTCGCCAATCAGCTAAACAGACTCAACTCCACTGTGTCATTTCGGTGAATTTACTGAGGAATTTGTGAAACTGAAACAATCAAAAAAGAATGCCGTTGTAAGTTAAAAATACTAAGCCAGACACTCGTAAACGTGTTAGCATATTAGCTCATGCAAACGACGCTAGCTTTAAATTACGACAGCACGGACAAATATGCATGAAAACACTCCAACAGACATCACACATGGGACGGTTTACCAAGTAAGAATTGTTTTAGTTATATTGTAAAACTTACAATATGGACCGCTATGGACGGCTAGAACACTGAACGGTACTCTGCCTCCGGTTGGAAGAAGCGCTAAATAGAAGGACACTGCAGCACCTGCAGTGAGCGAAATCGTCCAAAAGATGGCACCATAGCAAAAACAATAAAACACCTGTCCGTCTGGAATGGACCTATGCTGTCTGTAAGTTGAAGTGGAGTGGTCTTTTTTTTTTTTGGTGCCACCTACTGGTCACAGCGTAGTGTGATTTGTGCTGAAATCGCATCGGATTGATATCTGCATTGGCCAATACTCAAAAGGCTCCAATTTATATCGTATCGGAAGTGACAAGGTTGCATCGGGACATTCCTACTCATAACCAGGCTGAAGTCCAGTCTTGCACAGGCGTTACTGTACATCGCGCTGACTTACAGTTATGTACTGGAATGCATGAACACACATTGGAATCAATTGTGGAATACATTGTGGTTGTCTGCTTCTCTGAGTAGATTGCAAGAGACCACAATGGCTCCCAGTCGACACTCGGACATCGTGCGAACGTTTCCCCGATCGCGAGCGGTCCAATGTGTGCCGTGGCTCTCTTAAAGACGCGGCCCAGTCGCTCTGAGGGCCATAAATGAGGAATGAGCTGCGCTCGCTCACACAGAATGACGAATGGGAGCGTTGCCGCCGGTTTGTGTAAGGCGACGTGAGAAATGCCGGGGCAATCACAGAGCCGTGCAACTGTGAAATGCAAACTGCGGCAGGATTTGCAATCTATTGAAAACGTCGCGCTTCCCTGCCTTCCTTGTTTTTTTCCTTAATTCCTGAAGTCGATTTGTGCAGTTTTTGCTGTCGTCAAGGTTTCTTGAGAAGTGTCGTACAGTCGGTGTGGGAAAAGGTTTACTGTCAGTGCAATATAAATTTAGTTTGTGCTCCAACCACCTTCTCTCTCTCTTTAAAAAAAGCAACCTTCCCACTGCCTACATTTCAGCTGCCTTTACGTTGGCAGGAATCCTCCCTTAACGGAACACACTATTTGTTTACTTACAGACAGTATGGGGACCGCCGTGATGTGACTGAGGTGTTGTGTGAAATGAATCTAACAGGCCTGCCAAGGAGATTTCTGCATGGCAAGCACTTTCCTCGTCTGTCTCGTTATTACCTGTCCTCACCTGCCCTCTGGTTTATGTGCAAGTGAGCGTGAAAGCAGCACTTTGTTTGTCAGAGGTGTTGTCTCTCCTCCTTGGTCACAATAAATGCACATTTTGTTCACATTGCAGCAAATATCACCTCTTGTCTGCTGGCGATGACGTTCAACCGCAATTTACTTAGTTATGTACCATGTTTTTCGATATATAAGCCGCACCCACTACATTTTAAAAGCCGCACCGGACTATAAGCCACAGATACAGTTGCGATCAAAAGTTTACATACACTTGTAAAGAACATAATGTCATGGCTGTCTTGAGTTTACAATCATTTCTACAACTCTTATTTTTTTGTGATAGAGTGATTGGAGCACATACTTGTTGGTCACAAAAAGCATTTATGAAGTTTGGTTCTTTTATGAATTTATTATGGGTCTACTGAAAATGTGAGCAAATTTGCTGGGTCAAAAGTATACATACAGCAATGTTAATATTTGCTTACATGTCCCTTGGCAAGTTTCACTGCAATAAGGTGCTTTTGGTAGCCATCCACAAGCTTCTGGTTGAATTTTTGACCACTCCTCTTGACAAAATTGGTGCAGTTCAGCTAGATGTGTTGGTTTTCTGGCATGGACTTGTTTCTTCAGCATTGTCCACATGTTTAATTCAGGACTTTGGGAAGGCCATTCTCAAACCTTAATTCTAACCTGATTTAGCCATTCCTTTACCACTTTTGACGTGTGTTTGAGGCCATTGTCCTGTTGGAACACCCAACTGTGCCCAAGACCCAACCTCCGGACTGATGATTTTAGGTTGGTGGTAGTATAATGCTCTGGGCTTGTTTTGCTGCCAATGGAACTGGTGCTTTAATTGGGACAGTGAAAAAGGAGTTTTACCTCCAAATTATTCAGGACAACCTAAAATCATCAGCCCGGAGGTTGGGTCTTGGGCGCAGTTGGGTGTTCCAATAGGACAATGACCCCAAACACACATCAAAAGTGGTAAAAGAATGGCTAAATCAGGCTAGAATTACGGTTTTAGAATGGCCTTCCCAAAGTCCTGACTCAAACGTGTGGACAATGCTAAAGAAACAAGTCCATGTCAGAAAACCAACACATTTACCGTATTTTTCGGAGTATAAGTCGCTCCGGAGTATAAGTCGCACCGGCCGAAAATGCATGATAAAGAAGGAAAAAAAATATATATGTCGCACAGGAGTATAAGTCACATTTTTTGGGGAAATGTATTTGATAAAACCAACACCAAGAATAGACATTTGAAAGGCAATTTAAAATAAATAAAGAATAGTGAACAACAGGCTGAATAAGTGTACGTTATATGAGGCATAAATAACCAACTGAGAAGGTGCCTGGTATGTTAACGTAACATATTATGGTAAGAGTCATTCAAATAACTATAACATATAGAACATGCTATACGTTTACCAAACAATCTGTCACTCCTAATCGCTAAATCCCATGAAATCTTATACGTCTAGTCTCTTACGTGAATGAGCTAAATAATATTACTTGATATTTTACTACGGTAATGTGTTAATAATGTCACACATAAGTCGCTCTTGAGTATAAGTCGCACCCCCGGCTAAACTATGGAAAAAACTGCGACTTATAGTCCGAAAAATACGGTAGCTGAACTGCACTAATTTTGTCAAGAGGAGTGGTCAAAAATTCAACCAGAAGCTTGCCAGAAGCTTGTGGATGGCTACCAAAAGCACCCTTTTGCAGTGAATCTTGCCAAGGGACATGTAACCAAATATTAACATTGCTGTACGTATACTTTTGACCCAGCAGATTTGGTCACATTTTCAGTAGACCCATAATAAATTCATAAAAGAACCAAACTTCCGGAATGTTTTTTGTGACCAACAAGTATGTGCTCCAATCACTCTGACACAAAAAAATAAGAGTTGTAGAAATGATTAGAAACTCAAGACAGCCATGACATTATGTTCTTTACAAGTGTATGTAAACTTTTGATCGCGACTGTACATATGTTGTGAAATGAGTTATTTACACAGAAAGATTATGCAAATGTTTATTTACAAACCCTGTTTCTATATGAGTTGGGAAATTGTGTTAGATGTAAATATAATGAATGAATGAATCAATCAATCAATTTAAGTGGACCCCGACTTAAACAAGTTGAAAAACTTATTCGGGTGTTACCATTTAGTGGTCAATTGTACGGAATATGTACTTCACTGTGCAACCTACTAATAAAAGTCTCAATCAATCAATCAATCAATCAAAAACGGAATACAATGATTTGCAAATCCTTTTCAACCCATATTCAGTTGAATGCACTACAAAGACAAGATATTTGATGTTCAAATTCATAGACTTTATTATTTTTTTTTGCAAATAATAATTAACTTAGAATTTGATGGCAGCAACACGTGCCAAAGTAGTTGGGAAAGGGCATGTTCACCACTGTGTTACATGGCCTTTCCTTTTAACAACACTCAGTAAACGTTTGGGAACTGAGGAGACACATTTTTTAAGCTTCTCAGGTGGAATTATTTCCCATTCTAGCTTGATGTACAGCTTAAGTTGTTCAACAGTCTGGGGGTCTCCGTTGTGGTATTTTAGGCTTCATAATGCGCCACACTTTTTCAATGGGAGGCAGGTCTGGACTACAGGCAGGCCAGTCTAGTACCCGCACTCTTTTACTATGAAGCCACGTTGATGTAACACGTGGCTTGGCATTGTCTTGCTGAAATAAGCAGGGGCGTCCATGGTAACGTTGCTTGGATGGCAACATATGTTGCTCCAAAACCTGTATGTACCTTTCAGCATTAATGGCGCCTTCACAGATGTGTAAGTTACCCATGTCTTGGGCACTAATACACCCCCATACCATCACAGATGCTGGCTTTTCAACTTTTCGCCTATAACAATCCGGATGGTTCTTTTCCTCTTTGGTCCGGAGGACACGACGTCCACAGTTTCCAAAAACAATTTGAAATGTGGACTCGTCAGACCACAGAACACTTTTCCACTTTGTATCAGTACATCTTAGATGAGCTCAGGCCCAGCGAAGCCGACGGCATTTCTGGGTGTTGTTGATAAACGGTTTTTGCCTTGCATAGGAGAGTTTTAACTTGCACTTACAGATGTAGCGACCAACTGTAGTTACTGACAGTGGGTTTCTGAAGTGTTCCTGAGCCGGCCATGTGGTGATATCCTTTACACACTGATGTCGCTTGTTGATGCAGTACAGCCTGAGGGATCGAAGGTCACGGGCTTAGCTGCTTACGTGCAGTGATTTCTCCAGATTCTCTGAACTCTTTGATTATATTACGGACCGTAGATGGTGAAATCCCTAAATTCCTTGCAATAGCTGGTTGAGAAAGGTTTTTCTTAAACTGTTCAACAATTTGCTCACGCATTTGTTGACAAAGTGGTGACCCTCGCCCCATCCTTGTTTGTGAATGACTTAGCATTTAATGGAATCTACTTTTAAACCCAATCATGGCACCCACCTGTTCCCAATTTGCCTGTTCACCTGTGGGATGTTCCAAATAAGTGTTTGATGAGCATTCCTCAACTTTATCAGTATTTATCGCCACCTTTCCCAACTTCTTTGTTACGTGTTGCTGGCATCAAATTCTACAGTTAATGATTATTTGCAAAAAAAAAAAAAAAAAAGTTTATCAGTTTGAACATCAAATATGTTGTCTTTGTAGCATATTCAATTGAATATGGGTTGAAAATGATTCGCAAATCATTGTATTCCGTTTATATTTACATCTAACAGAATTTCCCAACTCATGGAAACGGGGTTTGTACACGTATCTCTTATATATGACTGCCATCTATATTAGGCACACCGGGTTATAAGGCGCACTGTCGATTTTTGAGAAAATGAATGGATTTTAAGTGTGCCGAAAAATATGGTACTTTTGATACTCTCATTATTTGAGACAATTAAATAAAATTGGTGATCCAATAATTAATTGCAAAATATAACCCGGCCACTAAATATGCAAATTGATCATGGAAAAAGTAACCAGGTCATAAAAACATAGGAATTACTTTTATTGTAATTTGTTTTGAATTAGTACTAATATTTTTCAGAATTAAATTCATTCATTTGATAAGTTATTTTTTATAATTGACTTATTAATTATATGTTTAACCATACTGTACATACAGTACAGTATATACCACGGGTGTCAATCTCATTTTAGCTCAGGGGCCACAAGTGGGCCGTAATGGTAAACTCATGACATTATAACTTAAAAATAAAGACAACTCCAAGTTTGTTTTTTTTGTTTTACTCTGGCCAAAAATAGAACAAGCACATTCTGAAAACGTACAAATTACAAATAATCCTCTCGACAAAACACTTCAAGTTTGTTGAAAATTCTGAGGAAATTGGTGCAGCTTCAAAAACACAATGACCTTAGACTTGGTCTCAGTGTATCTACAAAGCCATGATTAAACTTTAAGTCACAGTCTTTCTGGGATTGAACAAAAAAACACAACATGTAAACTCTTCTAGTTATGAAATTCCTCCTTTGTCATATACACATATCAATCCAGTGCTAACTCAACAAACCGTAAGAAACGGAGGTAAAAACTATTTAGGGGGTTAAGTTCACTTTTCTTGTGTTTGACAGAGACATTTTGGGGGAGTAAGAGTGCCAAATAATGATGTGTTCGAAGCAGAAGACATAAAACGGCAGGTTTTAAGTTTCATGTGGGTCGAGGAGGAGGAGCAACAGTCACCCTTTACTGTGTACCTCCTGCTTGGCCCCGGTATAAACCGTTTGCTTGCCTAACAGAATTGCTATTGTGACATCCAGTGGACACATTTAGAACAGGAGTTTCTTTCGTTAAAAAAAAAAAAAAAAGCAGCTAATTTTTATTATTGGCAATCTCATCACGTGGGCCGGATAAAACCTGTTCGCGGGCCGTACGTTTGACACCCATGGTATATACTCAACATTTATTTGGATTTAGGCTGGAAAAAAAGGAATCTCCTTTACCTGCATTGTTAGCTCCCTCATGCTAGCAGTTTTTACTTATTTAGTACGCACAGAAAGGAGAACATCATGTTTGTTCTTGTCTCGGATTCTGGTGGACGGGTACAATTCTCCCCCCCCCCCCCCCCGAAAAGTGCAGCTTTCCTTTACGTGGTATCTTTTTTCCTGAAAATGTTGGTGGTTGCCAGAGAGATGTCAGTTTGAGTTTGGGTTTACCGCAGATGAGGCTGTTTTGTCTCTTTGCCCAGTTTTGTGTAATGTGTGATTGGTGCAAGCATCCAGAGTGCCAACATGAAGAAAACCTTTCAAAACTGGACACTCGTGTCAAGTGGGTGTGTTTGGGTTTCTTTGCACATGAGTGGGCTTTGAAGGCGGAGGTATGGATTTATTTACACAGTGGAAAATCCTCTTGTTTACAATCCTTGCTCTGCAGAGGCAAACAGTCTTTTACTTACAGTAAGTATTCCTCAGGTGTCTTTGTACCTTCTATACTATGGAAGTATTACTGTAGCCAAAACTATTTGCAAATGCATACCTCAATCTGTGCGTCTGTAATCCGATTCACTTGTCCGTGTACTATTTTGTGTGTGTGTGTGTGTGTGTGTGTGTGTGTGTGCGTGTGTGTAATCAGATCTGCCTGTGCGTGTTATAATTTGTGTCCGTATTTCGAGTTGTGTCTGTAAAAAACAAACAAAAAAAACAAAAAAGCCTGTGTCTGTCCGTATTTCGATCTGTGTGTGTGTATTCAGATTTGTGTGAAATCTGTCTGGAGACGCAAAATATTAAAAGCCTTCTGTAAGTCTTATAATGAAGGCAACACATGATGTAAGTGTCTATATTAGCCTACTATCAAAGGCTGAAGCAAATCTTCGTTGACAGAAATGTTGTATTTTAATTTTTATTCTACACATTTTTGCAACATTGAAAATCATTAGTACAATGGAGGCTTCTCACAGGGTGAGATAACTCCTGGAAATGACTGGCTCAGTATGGCCAAAGGTGTAGATGTGTGTGTCCGAGTTAAAGGAAACGGCACGCTGTCTTCTTCTAATGGATTTGCTACAATCTTTGGCAATCTGGGTAACGTTTGCTGTGGTCTGGAACAACATGGCACCCAAACAACAATAAGAAATGCAGCCAATATCACATACATATAGTGTGTCATGAGACATGCAAATATAAATTAAATACACAGAGGACATAAGTAAAGGAAATTAAATGACCTCAAATTTACCTACAAACGAGGCATAATGATGCAATATGTACTAAATGGCATGTTAGCGTCGATTAGCTTGCAGTCATGGATTAACCAAATATGCCCAATAAGCACTCCAGCAAGTCAATAAAGTCAAAAAAGCTCACCTTCGTACATTCACGAACAACATAAAACGTTTGGTGTACAAAATGAGACAAAGAAGGAGTGGCATAAAACACGTCTTTCTGTGGCAGAGTCGGAGAAAGTTGTACATGTAAACAAACTACGATAAGTTCAAGGATCGCTGAAATTAGTAGGACAAAACGGTGCTTGCCAAATACTCTCTTATCAGGAAAGCATGTTTAATGTAAACAGTGGGATTTCTAACCATTATGAATGTTTGTGTCATGTTTGTTCTCCTACGGAAAATATATTAAAACAAAAAAATATTTTTTTTGTCTTCATCTTTTTCCATTTTCACACATCTCTGAAAGAGGTCCAGGGAGCCCACGAGTTGCTGACCCCTGATATAGGGAAAGAAAAAGTGAAGTTGCAGACAGACAAATCTTTGTATACGTTCACATCACTGCACATCACTGCACATCACAAGTCGTACACGGCTGAAGTGTTGCTAAAGTCACATGGAAAATGACAGCCAATCAGGGTTCCTGCTACCCACGACTCTAAATACACAGACACAGGCATTATATACGCACACACGATCGAAAATCGGACAATTTTTTTTTTTACACAAATAAAATACAGACAAATTAAAGGCAGGCTGATCTGATTACACACACAGTTTGAGATACGGACACACAAATTAGTACACGGACACGTAAAACGTATTACACACACACACACACACACACACACACACACACACACACACACACACACACACACACACACACACACACACACACACACACACACACACACACACACACACACAGATTGAGATATGCATTTGCAAATAGTTTGTTTTGCTACAATAATACTTCCATACTTTATAAATGCATGCGAACAGGAGCATGGTTGTGGTTTCTCTCAGACATAACCTGAACATGTTTATGAAAAGAAAGTCCATATGTCATTTGGATATATTGCTTGTCTTACATTTACATTGCATGTTCGTCTGCTGGCAGTATAATGGAACTGGCAATCCTGCTGCTTCCTCACACAGTAATGATGCTGCTCAAAAAGATGTCAAAACATGTTTGATTGATTGATGTTTTGTCAGGAAGAGGCAGAAAAAAAGCTGATGGAAATGTATCATTAAAGTGCTTTTTTTTTGGAAATGTGATTTTTTTTTAGGTGAATTTATTCTTGGGCAGCACGGTGGAACAGTGCCTCACAATACAAAGGTCCTGGGCTCGATCCCCAGGCTCTGGGTCTTTCTGTGTGGGGTTTGCATGTTCTCCCCATGACTGTGTGGGTTCCCTTCGGGTCCTCCGGCTTCCTCCCACCTCCAAAGACATGCACCTGGGGATAGGTTGATTGGCAACACTAAATGGTCCCTAGTGTCTGAATGTGAGTGTGAATGTTGTCTGTCTATCTGTGTTGGCCCGAATGCAGCTGAGATAGGCTCCAGCACCCCCCCGCGACCCCGATAGGGACAATCGGTAGAAAAATTGATGGGGGATGGATGGAATTTATTCTAAAGAAGTCACGGGGAGAACATGCAAACTCCACACAGAAAGATCCCGAGCCCGGGATTGAACTCAGGACCTTCGTATTGTGAGGCACATGCACTAACCCCTGTTGCACCGTGCTGCCATATATATATATATATATATATATATATATATATATATATATATATATATATATATATATATATATATATATATATATATATATATATGTGTATGTGTGGGGGAAAAAAATCACAAGACTATTTCATCTCTACAGGCCTGTTTCATGAGGGGGGTACCCTCAATCTCCTGACGATTGAGGGTACCCCCCTCATGAAACAGGCCTGTAGAGATGAAATAGTCTTGTGATTTTTTTTCCCCACACATACATATATTGCGCTCTACTACGGTATCGAGCACTATTTTTTGGATAACCTTATTAAGACATATATATATATATATATATATATATATATATATATATATATTTAAGTACCAATGATTGTCACACACACAATTATCCTCTGCATTTAACCCATCACCCTTGATCACCATATAATATATATATATATATATATATATATATATATATATATATATATATATATACACAGAGGTGGGTAGTAACGCGCTACATTTACTCCGTTACATCTACTTGAGTAACTTTTGGGATAAATTGTACTTCTAAGAGTAGTTTTAATGCAACATACTTTTACTTTTACTTGAGTATATTTATAGAGAAGAAACGCTACTTTTACTCCGCTACTTTTATCTACATTCAGCTCGTTACTCGCTACTAAATTTTATCGATCTGTTAATGCACGCTTTGTTTGTTTTGGTCTGTCATAGTGCCTGCGTTTCAACAAATACAGTCACTGGTGACGTTCACTCCGTTCCACCAATCAGATGCAGTCACTGGTGACGTTGGACCAATCAAACAGAGCCAGGTGGTCACATGACCTGACTTAAACAAGTTGAAAAACGTATTGGGGTGTTACCATTTAGTGGTCAATTGTACGGAATATGTACTGTACTGTGCAATCTACTGATAAAAGTTCCAATCAATCAATCAAAAGTGCGAAGGAAAAAAGACCCTTTTTTTATTTCAATCGTACATCCCGTCAAAAGCCTAAAGACTGACTGCACAGTTCCTGTCTTCACAATAAAAGTGCCGCTCCATGGCGCCTGCGCTTTCAAAATAAGAGTCTCCGAAAGCCAGCGCAAACAAGCTAGCAAGCTACGGAGTTTGCCGCCAATGTATTTCTTGTAAAGTGTATAAAAACGAATATGGAAGCTGGACAAATAAGATGCCAAAAAGCAACCACTTTCATGTGGTATTAGACAGAAAGGAGGAACTTTTTTTCTTCTCCATTTGAAAACGAGGACGTAATCAGCACTACTGTCTGATTACAATCAATGCAAGTCGTCAGAATCAGGTAATGCACCAACTTATATTCTTGTCTTCGTGAAAGAAAGGAATCTATATGTGTTAAACATGCATGTATAATCATTAAAACACCTTTAACATGTAAACAAAAACGGCAAAAATAAATAAATATAAACTATATACTGTATATATCAATGTATGTATATATATACAGTATATATATATATATATATATATATATATATATATATATATATATATATATATATATATATATATATATATATATATGTATGTGTGTGTGTGTGTGTGTGTGTGTGTATATATATATATATATATATATATATATATATATATATATATATGTATGTGTGTGTGTGTGTGTGTGTGTGTGTGTGTGTATATATATATATATATATATATATATATATATATATATATATATATATATATATAAAGGATATGTGTGTGTATGTTACTCATCAGTTACTCAGTACTTGAGTAGTTTTTTCACAACATACTTTTTACTTTTACTCAAGTAAATATTTGGGTGACTACTCCTTACTTTTACTTGAGTAATAAATCTCTAAAGTAACAGTACTCTTACTTGAGTACAATTTCTGGCTACTCTACCCACCTCTGTATATATATATATATATATATATATATATATATATATATATATATATATATATATATATATATATATATATATATATATATATATATATATATATTACACACATTTTTTTATTATCACACATTTTTGTGTGATATATATATGTGGGATATATCTATATATATATATATATATATATATATATATATGCTTAAACACAATATACCTTCCTTAGCAGAAGAATATTGTTCTGTAGTGATGGGTATCATTTTTTTCAGGGGTTCTTAACCTTTTTGACCTCAGGGCCCAACTTAATTTACTACAGAAGGGTGCAGGGCCCACTCAAATATTCACACTGAATTAGTGATCGTACTCTTGATTTTAATCGTATTCAATAATTATAGGATCAACTTTGTCAAATGATATGAAAGCATGGTTTAATCACAAATATTATTATCAAGGCTTATGTCAGGCTGATTACAAAAATAAATACCAATCAAATATACTGCAAAAGAAGGGACTCATAAAAATGATGACAAATAAATGTAAATACTATCACCCAATCCTAAAATAAATTAACTAAATTAATAGTAAATGTTTTTTTTTTTAACTAAAGTCTCAAAAAATTAAAATTTAAATGAAAATACAGCTTTACCACTTTCGTCATTTTTGCACTTAAGAAACTTATTTTGCTCCAGACTTCTTCTGTTTGTTTGACATTGTCTTTACTGTCACAAGTGGTGGAAAAGTGTATTACAACTGGGCACAGCTGAGAAACAGATATATTTTGGCAGTCCTATACGGGGCGCTTCTGGTTATGGTTAAGGAACAGTAATTTTTATTTATTTTTTTAAACATAATCATTTATTTTAACTGACACCAGTACCAAATCAGTATTTTAACATTGGTGCTAGTGCTTAAAGGGTGCCTGACTCGGGACTTGGAAAAACAAATAATACACTTTTTTTGTAAAAAAACAAAACAAAACAAAAATATATATATATATATTATTTTTATGGACTCAAGTTGAACAGACAAGTAATTTTAAATACTTCAGTTATATAAATAAAATTCAAAACTTGGAATTAAAATCCAAAAGAAAAAATTATCATAGTCATTGCAGCAATACAAAACATCGAGAACGTGCAAAAAAAACCCGACTTGCTTGCCGATACTCATAGTTCAGTTCGAAATGATCCAACTGTTGGACACAAAATGTATTGTGTTGTGTATTGTCGACATCCTGTCGCCTACTTGTTGCTTTCCCCCGACAGCACACACTTATTCCCCTCAAAGACATTTTGAAATATCTTCTTTGTCCGCTCGTCTCTCAGGTATTTGCTCGCCTGACACTTTTACAAGTTGATGTCTGGGATTTCGGGGAGGATCAAGCGAACACTTCCCCAAACTGACAGATGAAAGGAAAATGAAACATCTTTGATCCCATTTTGGCACCTTTTTTCTCCAATGACTCAGTCAAAGATGTCACTTTAATTCCTACTTTGGTCCATTTTTCACCGGCTTCATCTTTTCTCACCTCTCGTCTTCCCTCCACGCCTCCTTTGTGTTGGTCTCCACCCCACGCCATCATAAAGCATATATAACACAATCTTATGCAAAATGCATGAGAGGAGGGCATGCTGCTGCTCACAAATAAATATAACCGTCTTACGCTAAAAATAAATGTGTTGCATAAAAAGATCCTCCGCTGCATTTTATATCAGGCAGTCGGAGCACGGCAAGTCCAATTTCTTCACGTCTTCACCTGATACGATATCGGCACAAATCAAACATACTTTTATTTTGTAGAGTGGAATGTTAAAAAAGGTTTGATCAGGTTAAATTACTCAGGGAATGAGGGTACAGTAGGGAAGGGACACGTTTGGCCCCATTCCTGGGTGGATCACATGAGAAATGGGTTGGTGGGGGGGGGGGAATCAGAATCAGAAGAGTTTTTATTGCCATTATTTGAGAACGGGTTCACAAACTAGGAATTTTACTTGGTGCAATCGTGCAACATAAAACACATATAACACAGAATAGAATAACATGAGCTGTAACTGAGCTATCAGATCTTGTTATTGTTCATGTGCCTGATGGCCGAGGGGGAAAAACTGTTCAGGTGGCGGGAGGTGTGGGTCTGGATGGACCGTAGTCTCCTGCCTGAGGGGAGAGGGAAGAATAGTTTGTATATGATTTTGCATTGCAGTCTGTTGAAAATGATGGAAAGTGCCAGTCTACATAGCAGCTGACACGGTAGTCAAAGTTGGAATTACCACAAGACTTAAAAAAAAAAAAAAAAAAAAAAAGTTAATTCAACCCAATTTCTCACGTTTCATGTCTTAGGTAAACTGTTATCTCGCCCCTATAAAACACTAACCCGTCTGGAATGGACTTAAACTGTCTTTAAGTTTAAGTGGAGTGGCAACTCCTAGTGGCCACATTAATATATTTAGTTTGATGCTTGTTTACATTGACAAATGTGCTGTTTTAGACCGCACAATTATTCAATTAATGAGACTTAATGTGTTCATCTAGCTTCAGTGCTATTGTGTGCTCAGCTGTTGTGGAGCTGCTAGCTCCAAGTAGCCTATACCCTAACATGTTTACCATTTTTGTAAATGACATGACTAAAATACAAGACGAGAAAAACCTTGTGTGCTAATTGGAGGACATTTAACTTCCTGTTATGTTTAGCGCTTTTTTTTCAATTAAGGCTTTAGTTTATGGACTGTTTTTTTTATTATTATTAGGGGTAGCGTTATGGTGAAGGATTGACAGCCCTGTGTTGACTTGGCTTGCTCACCCGAGTGTCTTTTGTTGTTTTGTGGGTCTTTTCTTTTGTAACTTTGGGACACAGAGAGGTTTTGCGGGTTCTTATTGTTCGATTTTGGTTATTCAGTGTTTATTTTACTATCATCAACCTTAAGAGTAAGAGATCTTATGACTTGCACTTGTTGTTTTCTGTGTCCTTCCTAAATACGCTCTGAACCAATCTATTGGGGGTTCGTCCGGGATTTGATGTGGAAGTACAGCTTATATAGTAATATATACATTTAATTTCACTTTCAGTTTATTTCGAACATGCATACAATACAATGAATGTTTTCCACCAACTGTTTCCAGTTGTTTCATTACAGCATGCCCGAATAGGAGTAGGAAGAAGCAGAGCCTATTTAATCCTCCCCAGTTACATATCACGGTAATTTTATCCCATTTTGCTTAAATAACTGGACGCACAAACAACCAATATTTTGTGTCGTTGTCAGCACTAGTCAATGAGCTAAACATCCGGGTCTGTTGGAACAGAGGTCACCCTGCACAAGGGAATGATATCGTTCACATTTGAACCGATACAGTACAGATTCCCTGGCACCTGGGACTCGATACTGGTATTCAATGGTACCAGTGTTCGGTACTTTTGTGTGTTAGATGGCAGTAGTGTATAGTTTATAGTGTTTTGTTGTTGTTGCGCCCTAAAAAGTGTCAAAACTGTAAGTATTGCACTTATTACACACCAGCTGTTTGATTGTAACCTGCGTCTTGGTTGTAGTTTTTATTAGCACACTTGGAGGTGTCAGAATCGCCATGTAAAATCGTTAATGCTGATCAGTAGCATGTCACTAGCAAAGCCAATGTATACTAGCATCAAGCTAGTGCATTTTTCCAAAAATAGAGCCTTACTTAACTTACGTTGGAGCGATTTTTGAGTGTTATTTCTTTGTTGGCATTGGCAACTGCAACATTACCTGAGAGTCCGCTCTCAGTGCTGCTGGAGTGATCGCCAAGTGCTGAAGACGGCAGCCGAGCTTTATGTCACGTGGCACTGTTGGATTTTAGGTGAATTAATGCCCAGTGCCAAAAAAAAGTACCGGCTTTGGTACCGATTCCACAGTCCAGGCTTGAACCAGGGTCCGCAAATCCTTAGTGATAGAGAATTATAGGAGCAGTGCGAGCCAATTAGCTGAAAGTGAGGTTTGCACAACGTGCGATAGCACAGCAACATTATCTGGCATTTATTTGTTAACCTTGACTCATATTCATTGTATAGTAAATGTATTTCTGTACATGCTGCACACTGACTACTCTAAGTTGTGTTTAATTGTTGGTTGTTTAATTGTTGGTGTATTGTGTCTTGGGAAGATGTTCTGTTTTAAAAACGGTTGAGCGTACTCACTTGTGCAGAAAAGCCAGTGTCCTGCATGAGTGCACAACAGGAAGTTGGGGTAAAAATAAAAGCAGGAAACGCCAGCTCGACTTTAGATGAAGCCTGGTCTTTTATGTGGTGGTGGTGTCAAACTCGCTCCAAGGTCCTGACACTTTTCCCGGTGCATCCAAGGTCAACATCCCCGCTCACGCTTCCTTGTCACACTTTGTTCCGACACGTTCCAAAGTGCGGCGCGCAGACGCGACCTGAGTGTCGGATCAGAGCGGAGGAACGAGCGTCTTGACGTCCCTTTCTCACTTTTCCTCCCTATTTTGGTGGCGTTCAAAGGCCTGCGACGCGCAGGATCCGTCGTCACGGCTGGCTCGTTTGCGTCTCGCTTAAGCGGCAAAAGAGCTCATTTAGGAGATTTCAATACAAACATCATGCAGCTAATGAGAGGCAATTAACGCGTCATTCTCTCACGCCGTATTTCCTCTTTGGCATTGTTCCACATGCTATGGAAACATCTTTTATGCTCGCATAAACATCTCTTTTAACCAGATCAATTGCATTCCCTTTTTTTTAATCATTATTTTCAAAGCATCTTCATTGTTGTAAATATTTGGCATGGAAAAAAAACATACAAAAAGTCTAAACTTTTTCCATTTTGTATTTTTTCAATGTGAATTATAATTTTTTCTCAAAAAAATCAAAAAGAGTGATGGCCACAAAATACAGCAAATTGGATATGTACATTTGACCTCCTGAATATACAATATTGTGTCATGTAAACATTATATTTGTTTATTTGAAACATATAAAGACTGTATGTTGCTCCATGGTATTTATAATGCCTAAAATTGAAATACATGCCAATTGACTAATTAAAAGTTACATTACCTTTTATACCTGCTGTTTCAAATTTGATACACACATTTTCAATACAGTTTTACTATAAGATGTATCATAAAATATTAAGTAATTTCACCTTACACCAGTCAGTAAAAAAATATGTGTGTTCCTGAGGGAACTCTCCTGAAGGAATCAATGAAGTACTATCTATCTATCTATATGTGTATATATATATATATATATATATATATATATATATATATATATATATATATATATATATATATATATATATATATATATATATATATATGTCTATGTGTATATGTATATATACGTATGTATATACATATGTGTATATACATACGTATGATGTATGTATATACGTACAGTATGTATATATGTATGTATGTATGTGAAGTGAAGTGAATTATATTTATATAGCGCTTTTCTCTAGTGGCTCAAAGCATTTTACATAGTGAAACCCATTATCTAAGTTACATTTGGGTGGCACTGGGAGCAGGTGGGTGAAGTGTCTTGCCCAAGGACACAACAGCTGTGTCTAGGATATCAGAAGTGGGGAACCCTCAGGTTGCTGAGCGTCTACCAACCGAGCTACATTGGCCGATGTGTATATATATATATATATATATATATATATATATATATACATATGTATGTATGTATGTATGTGTGTATGTATATATGTATGTATGTATGTGTGTATGTATATATGTATGTATGTATGTTTATATATATATATATACATATATATATATATATATATATATATATATATATATATACACACGTATGTATGTATGTATGTATGTGTGTATGTATATATGTATGTATGTGTGTATGTATATATGTATGTATGTTTATATATATATATATATATATATATATATATATATATATATATATATATATATATATATATATATATATACACGTATGTATGTATGTATGTATATACGTATGTATGTATATACTAGGATTGTACGGTCTACCGGTATTAGTATAGTTCCGAGATACTATTGAATCATATTCGGTACTATACCGCCTCTAAAAAGGGATACCAAATTTGTGGTATAATCCAAAAATAAAGTAAAGTATCCAAACGACAGAATAATAAATGATTATTACATTTAAACAGAGGTGTAGATGGAACATGTTAAAATAGAAAGTAAGCAGATATATACAGTAAATGAACAAGTAGATTAATAATTCATTTTCTACCACTTGTCCCTCATAATGTTGACAAAATAATAGAATGATAAATGACACAATATGTTACTGCATACGTCAGCAGACGAAATTAGGAGCCTCTGTTTGCTTACTTACTAATATAAGACAAGTTGTCTAGTATGTTCACTATTTTATTTAAGGACAAACTTGCAATAAGAAACATATGTTTAATTTAGGATAAGATTTTTTGTTAAAATAAAGCCAATAATGCAATTTTTTGTGTTCCCCTTTATTTAGAAAAGTATCGAAACGTACCGAAAAGTATCAAAATACATTTTGGTACCGGTACCGGTATCAGCACAACACTATTGTATTGTCTTGTATTGTATGTGTATACGTTTGTATGTACGTATGTTAAGTTTAAGTTAAAGTACCAATGATTGTCACACACACACTAGGTGTGGCAAAATTATTTTCTGCCTTTGACCCATCACCCTTGATCACCCCCTGGGAGGTGAGGGGAGCAGTGAGCAGCAGCGATGGCCGCGCCCGGGATTAATTTTTGGTGATTTAACCCCCAATTCCAACCCTTGATGCTAAGTGCCAAGCACGGAGGTAATGGGTCCACTCTAACCACAAGGCCACTGAGTATGTGTGTATATACATATGTATATATGTGTGTACATACATATATTCATATATATATATATATATATATATATATATATATATATATATATATATATATATATATATATATATATATATATATATATATGTATATATATACAAACCCCGTTTCCACATGAGAAATTGTGTTAGATGTAAATATAAACGGAATACAATGATTTGCAAATCATTTTCAACCCATATTCAGTTGAATATGCTACAAAGACAACATATTTGATGTTCAAACTGATAAACATTTTTTTTTTGCAAATAATCATTAACTTTAGAATTTGATGCCAGCAACACGTGACAAAGAAGTTGGGAAAGGTGGCAATAAATACTGATAAAGTTGAGGAATGCTCATCAAACACTTACTTGAAACATCCCACAGGTGTGCAGGCTAATTGGGAATAGGTGGGTGCCATGATTGGGTAGAAAAACAGCTTCCCAAAAAATGCTCAGTCTTTCACAAGAAAGGATGGGGCGAGGTACACCCCTTTGTCCACTACTGCGTGAGCAAATAGTCAAACAGTTTAAGAACAACGTTTCTCAAAGTGCAATTGCAAGAAATTTAGGGTTTTCAACATCTGCGGTCCATAATATCATCAAAAGGTTCAGAGAATCTGGAGAAATCACTCCACGGAAACCAACATTGAATGACCGTGACCTTCGATCCCTCAGACGGCACTGTATCAAAAACCGACATCAATCTCTAAAGGATATCACCACATGGGCTCAGGAACACTTCAGAAAACCACTGTCACTAAATACAGTTCGTCGCTACATCTGTAAGTGCAAGTTAAAGCTCTACTATGCAAAGCAAAAGCCATTTATCAACAACATCCAGAAATGCCGCCGGCTTTTCTGGGCCCGAGATTATCTAAGATGGACTCATGCAAAGTGGAAAAGTGTTCTGTGGTCTGACGAGTCCACATTTCAAATTGTTTTTGGAAATATTCGACATCGTGTCAGCCGGACCAAAGGGGAAGCGAACCATCCAGACTGATCTCGACGCAAAGTTCAAAAGCCAGCATCTGTGATGGTATGGGGTTGCATTAGTGCCCAAGGCATGGGTAACTTACACATCTGTGAAGGCACCATTAATGCTGAAAGGTACATACAGGTTTTGGAACAACATATGCTGCCATCTTAGCGCCGTCTTTTCATGGACGCCCCTGCTTATTTCAGCAAGACAATGCCAAGCCACATTCAGCACGTGTTACAACAGCGTGGCTTCGTAAAAAAAGAGTGCGGGTACTTTCCTGGCTCGCCTGCAGTCCAGACCTGTCTTCCATCGAAAATGTGTGGCGCATTATGAAGCGTAAAATACGACAGCAGAGACCCCGGACTGTTGAACGACTGAAGCTCTACATAAAACAAGAATGGGAAAGAATTCCACATGAAAAGCTTAAAAAGTTCCCAATCGTTTATTGAGTGTTGTTAAAAGAAAAGGTTATGTAACACAGTGGTGAACATGCCCTTTCCCAACTACTTTGGCACGTGTTACAGCCATGAAATTCTAGGTGAATTATTATTTGCAAAAGAAAAATAAAGTTTATGAGTTTGAACATCAAATATCTTGTCTTTGTAGTGCATTCAATTGAATATGGGTTGAAAAGGATTTGCAAAGCATTGTATTCCGTTTATATTTACATCTAGCACAATTTCCCAACTCATATGAAAACGGGGTTTGTACATATATATATGTGTATATATATATATATATATATATATATATATATATATATATGTATGTATGTATGTATGTATGTATGCATGTATGTATGTATGTATGTATGCATGTATGTATGTATGTATGTGTATATATATATATATATGTG